>NW_009194472.1:0-36046 GCF_000690835.1 Fulmarus glacialis | reverse complement strand
GCGGCGGGGCCGAGGCGGGATCCTCTGCCTCTTCACCGCCAACTGACGGTCCCCCCGGGAAGCCGTGTGAGGACAACTTGAGATGCTCCTACCGCTAACTCTCCTCTGCCCGCCCCGGTCTGCCACTACCTGGAGGAAGGCAACCTCGTGCTTTCGGAGAGCTCCCTGAGGAGCACCTGCAAGACCCCTATTAGTCCTCCAGTGACAGCAATCCTAACCATCAAACACCAAGTGGTGAGCTCTTCTCCCCCATCTCATCAGCTGCCAACTCCCATAACATTCACAGATACGTAACATGTGTGATGAGGAAACTGGCATTAGGGAAAAGATCTGACTCTCAAGACCAGCAGCTTAGGAGATGACAATGTGAGAATGAACATGTGAACTCCAAATTCGTTTAAATGAGTGCTCTTGCTTTACAAGGTGAAGAGACTCCCCTACCCAGCCCTGAAAAATAACTGTGAAGCACCAACCTTCTAGAGCTGGTCTGCCATCTTTCCCCGACGAGCAGTCCCTGCCACAGTAGCCAGATACCGTCAAACACACCACTTGCTATACAAGTAACAGGACGGAGCAAATGTAATGACCACTTTGTGCCCCACATTACAGTTTAGCATTTTGCCTTGCTCAACTCTTGACAAAATAACAGGATACACCCTCAGTAACAACATGCCCCTAATATTATACATCACTTAAATATTAGTGGTTGGTTGTAGGACTGGTCAACTTCTGCAAACAGCATTCTTGACCCTAAATAGTATTCAGCTGATGTGGGGCAAAAAAGGAATTACTGTTTGCCTATAAAGTAGTTAGCCCCAAGATAAATCCTTGGCTAAAGCTGGACATCACATGCTTCTCCACCTCTTGCCAAAAATAACCAACAATTTCTTTATTTACTTGCACAACTACATGTACTCTCCTATTTTTCTCTCACTACTTGTTCCAGTATTTTCAATGCGCGTCTGCTTGATTTTGAACCTTTATTTAGGTCCAATCCTTGTAATAAAGATTGTTAGGATGCTAAGTCTGAATTTGAATTAATTAATTGGAGAAGGCAGAGTTATTGTACGGAAATACTGAAACCTAACATTGGAGTTACTACTGTAACACCACCAATACTCAGTCTTGTAAGTAACGAGACATATAATTTAGGGGTGGGGAAAAATAGGTGGGTGTCAATGTTAGTAAATTATAGTTCTTAAGAGCCACTCATCACATCTTTTGCTTACTAATTTTATAAATATTAATCAAGCTTCTCTTCACATGTCTCCTAAAAAATAACATCCTACAGAATTATTGAGATACACATTTTATTAACATATAATCCATTTTAAAAGACTTTAAATGTTGATAAACATTCTTGTTGATTACTTAACCATACAAACTCTAAAATGACTAAACAAAATAAAGCATTAAGTATATACTGAATCAACCTGTAAGCGTATTTATTTCATCCACAAACGTAAATTGGCATACAAGTCACTCCAAATTAAACGCTTGTGATCTACTGAAAAAAAAAATCCTCCTTTTCAGCTACTAACTAGTCTCGACATATTTTTACAGCTGTTTTTTAGGAACTATTTCTAGCAATTTTCTTATTTTTCACCATGCAACTTCTTATAGTTTGATAACCAAAACAATCCAAATATGGTTGTAAACTTGAATGATACTGATCCTCCAGAAATAGACAAAATTATGAATCCAATACTCCACTGACACATTTGCACAATTTTCATCAACTTTCAGAAGTAGATTTTAATTTAGGTTTAGAAAAGAAGATTTTGGGATGATTAACCTCTCCTGTTACACTAGTCTCTCTCTCTCGAGTTTTGAGTTGGTCACATTTGCTAAATAACAGCATCCCAAAACATCTCACCACTGTCAGTTTTGTCCTCGTGTTCCAGTTTTTGTTAATTAGATCAAGCTAGACTTCCACTCAGCCTGCAACGGGAGTATCATCAGCATGTAATCAAACTCTCAAATCTCTTCGAAACTCCTTCAGTTGCTTTTGTGGAGCATAGCATCTCTCTGAAGATGCATTATTTGTCCTTACTTGGGAGCTGTTTTGATTAAAGGCTTCTTTGTGCTCGGTGCAAATTTAATCATACCTACAACTAAAGGGCCCAAACGACACAAAAGGTCCAGCTAGTGCCATTGCAAGCTGAAGCGCTGAATCTCCTCCTTCACTCAACTACTCGTAAGGCTTACTCTGGCCACAGAAGAGTTTTTAACTACCCACACACGAGGTAAGTCTACGTAAGATGTATCAGGGAGTTTTAAACACTCTGATGAACATTTCTATCAGAGGTTAAATACAACTGTGTCTGAGAAGCCCCTGCATGATTTTTTTGCCATCTGAAAAACAGTAAACACTTCCTTGTCCTAATTTTCTCTTGGCAGGTACATTTGTGCTGGTAGGCAACTGTGGGGTTAAACGGAAACTCCTGTTACACCTGTAAGTAATGTGGACTACTGATACCATTTGGAGAGGAGTGTTTTGTTTCAGAGTACTTAAGTAACTCAGTGGAGGGAGGCCCATGTCATTTAGATTCATTTATAGACTTCAGCATTGAAACACATACCTCCACAGGCTCTTTGTTCCTCCTTGTTTCTATAGCTTTGCAGAGGATAAGCAGTAGTTACGTGTGAGTGCTCAGAGTGGAAAGAAGAAACAGAAGTTATAGAAGATGATATTTGCAATGGACGTAATCTATTATGCAGCAAAAAGAGATGATCTGAGGACAAATGCAAGGTAGAAGCTTTTGGCAGCACACCTACAAATGACATTTCGTGCTATTTTTGTTATCAAAATCCCAAGCGTAGACACAGACAGAAAATGCTTTGGCTAGAACTATTTGTTTTACTCATCAAACTGCTATAACCTATATCATCAAAACACTTTTTACAGCCAGTATGAGTTGTTTATATCAGCTTATGAGTTGTTTATATCAGCTGGACTCTTAATTCTTGAACAAACTTGAGTCCTGAACAAGGCTGTGCTATCAGAGCTGCCCCGAGTAGCAAAACCACAAAGATAAGGATGGGAGAAGGCAAGACCAGGTAATTCCATCCACCAGGCCCTTCACTCAGTCACTAATAACATAGGGTGCAATTGCATGAAACAGCAAGCCACACTCAAAGTTCATCACTGTGAAAAGGGAGAGAACTAATCTTTTATGATTTTCTTGATCTGCTCTCCACCCATCCAGTTAAATTCTCCCAGTGATAACTCTCCGTCGCTGGCATTGAACCTCCCATTTAGCAGATTCAACTCGCCCAGCAAAAAAGGGTTTTCTTAGGTGAGTTGCATCAGCTCAGGAAAACACTCAATGAATGTCAGAGCCAACACAAAGAGGACAGCAGAGTTTTTCTTTGTCAGCTAGTAGGTAGAGCTGTGCAGACTTCAGTTTAGTTTTCTAGGTAGAAATTATGAAATCCACACAACCCAGAAGCGTGCTAGTTGGCAACGTGGTGTTGTGACCACTGAAGGTATTCAGGCTGTGGTCACCTAACCTGAAGAGTAAGAGCAACCAGTACAGATCAACACAAACACAAGGGGGGTGAAATAGGGGAAGGTTCCACTTCAATTTTTCCTTTTTTTTTTTTTACACTTTCAGGGCATAGTCTTTCCCTCAGTATTTAGCAATATCTGTTAAGCAGGAAATTAATTTGTGGTAGGATTTCAAATTATAGTATTACTTTACTGTTTTTCACATTGGCTGAAATATGTTTACAATATTTATCCTCCCAAAACAGAGATAAGACTGGACAAAGTTAACTTTTTTTTATCCTTGCAATTCCTTATCTAAAGTATTTTTTTTAACTGATGTAACCATCACTGAAGTATGGCTTGTATTATGAGAAACAAGCATTCAGTGTGATGCATTTGGATTAAAACTTTTCAAGATTTTGAAACCTGTAAAGGGATCAGAGAGTTAAACTGATAAAAAGCGCTTTTTCAAAACATAAAAATTTAAATTTACACTTTCCACTGATTACCATCATATTCAGATAAACATAGTTCAAAGTTCCCCAGATCCCCTCCCCATAGATTTGTTTGATAGACATATCCAAAATCCAACCTTCTGTTGCTGGGCATAAATGGAAAATGACTTTCAAATTTAAAGCAAACATACACTTTGCTCTTTTTGTAACAACTGGAAGGTCAGTTGAGAAGCACTGTATTTCCCCAATTAAAAAACTCACACAGGTTTCTCTATGCAGTTTACATTATTTAAGTCATTTGCAAAAATAAGCACAGATATTTAAACACAAATTTCAGCTTTTATTTCCACTTCATTTTTTTTACATCAAAATACTACTTTCTTTACTAAAACAGCTTTAATACAGGACTAAAAAAAAAAAGCAGGGGGGAGGCATTTTGTTTATTACTTGCTGTTTAACTTGAAAGTTAAACAGCCTGGCTCCTCCATAAGATTTTAAAGCGGCAAAGGACAGAAGACACCTTCCATGGGCTAGTGGTGGTTTCTGGGGCTTTGTGCAAGAAGCATGCTTGTGCCGATGTTCATTTCGTGAAGACATCACCGTTCCTTGTGGATCTCCTAAGGTATGCATGAGGAGCAATCCACTCATCTTGTGAATCCTAATTTACCATGCTTTGGTTGCATCGCAGAGCAACCTTGGAATGAGCAAACTTTATCCTTTTTGGGTGAAACTAAACCAGAAGATGTGGTCCAACTATCAGTGGATGTTAGTATTCATTTAGTATGGATAGCAGGTCCTCAGCACCAACTCTTCAAATCTGCTTCTATTGGGTTGCATCAGAGGAAACATCAGAGCTTTCCTGCAGTTTGTTTTAATTTTTCAATGAAGAAACATAACCTAACAATTCTTCAAGGTGGTTTTTTTCTTTGGTGAGCGCTTACAATTTTTTTGAAAGCTGAAAGTCCTTGCACAAAATTGGCTGTTCATTATTTTTCTTAAGGAAAGCAAGAAGAGGCAGTTCATCTCGTCAGCCAGCTTTTATCTATATGATAACCAAAAAGATTTTAAAGATTCCTTCTACATTTCCTAAGACTTGCCATTTTGGTCGCCCTGTCATTATCTTTGTATGCAAGACAAGCTAATTTCCTGAGAGTTACCATTAACACTTGGTAGAATTTGAAATAGCAATGTCAGGATGGTGTGTGAGGTTCCTTAGAACTGGGTTTTAAGGGCTGAGGAAGAAACAAGGAGAAAGGCAAGCAGAAGAACAATTACAGTCTGGTTTTCCTCTTTGTAAGAGCCACAGAAGTAGATCATTCCTCATGCATACACCTCAGGAGATCCACAAGGTAAGGGTATATCTTGATGAAATGTATCATGATAATGTAAATTTGTAGTTTGACACTGCAAATTTTCTTGCAAGAGTCTTTCTAACTAGCTATTTTCATGTAGTTATTAGCCTTTGTGGTGTCTGAGTGTCTTTCACATAAGTATATTTAATATTCACATTTTTCTTCTCTCTCTCCAGCAGGAAAATAATGTGCAGTGATTGTTAGGATTAATAAATGTTAAATGTGTACAAAAATCCATATGTTTCTGTGTTTGAGGCACTTGGCAAGGACAAATATAATATTTTACAATATCAGAATACTACACAACAAAACTGTGAGAATCTGATATAATCTGAGAAAGATAACATCCAAGGCAATCAATGAAAAGTAAGAATTATAATACAGAATCACACTGACAGATTTAAAAAAAAAAGAAAATGCAGCTTTTAAATTGCTGGCATTAAAAGCTACACTTAATTTTGGAGCCAAGTAGTAAAAATAATCCATTACCAAATTACTGTATCAAAACATTGGAAAAAAGCATTTTTACTTAACATAAAAAGTTAAAAACACATTGAAACACTTTTTCCATGGAGGAAAAATGACTTTTTAAAATAAAAAACTTATTTCGAACTAAAATTCCAATGATCTAGTGCTAATTTGTAAAATCTTTAATAGAAAATATTGTACTTTTTACTGTTGTTTTGAAATGAGCATCATTTCTGCACTCTACACTTGAGAATATTCATAGGGTACCATCCACTAATATTACCAACCATTTAATTTTTACAGTTGAGTAATCACTTCTTTTTTTAGTGACTGATACACTGCAAGATCAAGGGTTGCAGACAGATGAACACCACAAATGTTCCAGCTGACCTCACTTTCCAAAATGCATCATTCCTACAAATAAACGTCATTAAACGTAAGCGGGCAGTCAAATTACAGAATTAAAACATAATCCTGCATGACTCAAGTGAACAGTTGCTTATTAGCAGGTCTACTGACTCCAGGAAAACTATTTACTTAAATAAAGATTTCTGGGGTTGTGCTTTTGGGGCATATTCCAAAGCCTTTTAAAGTAAACAGTCTGATTAACTGACTCCTAGTTTAGGCTGACGTTTTATCATGGCAGAGAAGTTTTATCTTAATGGAGAATATATCACTCTCCCCCACAAACCACAGCAGACAGAAGTGAAGCCTAGTTTAACTCTGTCAGGCACTGAATCGCATCCAAGCCTATTTTAGAATTAAATGGAACAAGACCTCGTTACCTGGGTCCCTCCAACCTCACCGTGAAAGCATTTGAGGACTGAGCCAGGGCTTTGCTATTGGCAGCTAGACTCCAACCACATTAAAACCAAAAAACAAACCAAACAAAAAAACTCCTTTTGTTGCACTGGTGTAAGGCCCTATTACTAATCTGTCTGTGGCACAAATCCTTCCTGAGAAGCAGTTTTATCTAAGTCAGTTTGCACATGGCTTGCAAATGTTCACCTACACCCTCCCTTAATAGTTAAATACATCAGAAACTTATCCATATGTTTTCCTACTTTTTAAAAGCAGGTATCTTAAAGTCTTCCTTATTTTCCCCCCATGAGACATCATTAATGACATACCAATTAAAAATATCTTCTAAAGATTTAAATTACCACATTAGAGACTCTGCTCCTAGAATGAACACAGAAAAGGCACGTTTTAATTACATGAGTTATGAAACCAGATCAAACCATTATACGGAAAAAACATCTCCTTCTTTAGCAAAGAACATATTTTCCTATAAACGTGTTTATTCTGAGATACAAATATTCTAATGAAAATTTTCCAAATGTAAAAAATTAACTTGTGCTTATTTTTTTTATTTTTCTGTTCCCAACCAGTACCAGCCCAAATCTGTTCCAAAGGAAAAGGTGATGTTCAGCAGTAGTTGAATGAATTGTTTTGACCGAGTGAAATACACCATGTCCACTCCTAGTAATGAGACACTTGGCAGAAAGTATCAGATCACAAGAACAATAGCAACAGATCGTCATTATGGTCCACAAAATACTGTAACCTCTGAGCAATCTCTTTTCAAACAATGGAGGGGAAGATAAGGTAACATTTGTATTTGGCTAACTGCATGTGCAGTTAGTGGCAGCGGTACTTTAGCCTGTAACATTTTAAGTTTATAAGCATTTCAATCACAGGAAAAGGTTTATAAATATTTTCATTTGCCTTTTTTTTTTTTTAAATATACTGTTGTTAGTAAGACTTAAAGCTCATGTTGTTTTCTGACTTAGATACAGAGACTTTTGATTAAGCAACGAATGTTTTAGTGTAAAATACACTAAAATATCATCACAGCATCAGTTTTTGAAGACGACATGTCTACCCATGTAACATTTTAATTAGATTTGGGGTGAAGGCAGACAGGAAATCGGTTTGTTTTTCTGGCTTTATCATCTTTTGATATAATTACCACTCTCTGTTATTGGAACAGAGAGTACAACCCTACACATATATGATCTGATCTTTAAAAGAAGATGACAGAGCAGAAGTGGAAAAGAAAATGGCAAATCTGTATCTATAAATAAAAACATGGTCATAGACATCATGTCATGCTCAACACTAAAATGAACGGCGATGAGATACGACAGGTGAGAAAATGAAGGGACAGAGACCGCAAAGCATCAAACATCATTGCTACACCAGGAAGACTGAACTTTGCTCGATCATGATGAGATTTTACTGAATGTGTACATGCAAAAGTTTTAACACTATCTTCAGAGTTTTGCCACAACAAGGAAATGATCTTGCTGTAGCTTTCTTGGAGGGAATCACAAGTAATGGAGGAATTGCCATCAGGACACAGAGGCACAAGAAAAGGCCCACAGCATCAGTCTCAGGTGCTAATTAAAACAGACTAAAGGTTTCAGGAAAACAGAAAATTGGAGAGCCTTCTACAAATATGTTATTTTTGTCAACACTGTACTTGTGACTTAGAAAACACAATTTCTACGTGTTCTAATATGTGCACTGAACCTCAAGATCATTTTCAGATTTTTTTTTTTAAATACCAACTGCATGTCTCGTAGAATAAGATAATGAACTGGCATGTGTTACATAAATAGTACATCTGCCAGGGATTAAAGTACTTCCATTCATACATCTTGTGTCATATTTTAAAAAGGAAAAGGTGTACAGCTATTCTAGACAAATACAGTTTAATAAGTGTAAATTAATTTATCCTTTTCCTACTTCAATGACAAAAAGCACCTTTGTAGACTTAATTATTTTTCTACATGCATTTTATAAAATAATTTAAAAATAAAAAATACAAATCTGAGAGTAGACAGATCTTTTAATTAAAAATATGCTTTGTTACTCAATTGAATTTATTATTCAATTTCATTCAACACTGTAATCTATAGTTCTAATTCTGGATAATACCTCAAAATGTGTTAAAAGTGCATCCGGTAAGGAAATATATCACCTATCACTCATGTTTCATAAACATACCTAAAAGCAGCTCAAGGTCATAGCTAAAAGGGCAAGTGTTAGGGCACAGCCAGAAATACCCCAAAATTAAGGCATGAAAAAGAGCAGGAAAAAGCACTACTTAACCAACAGGTATGGACTTTTCAACCAACCTGTCTATAGAGTAAAAGCAACACTGTTTAATTCATTGAACATGTTTTAAGGTATTTTTGAGCCCTAAGTACTCAGTGTACACATGTATAGCCAGTTTTATATCTGTTTTTATTCACTTGTTTATCATTTATACTTAAACAGAGATTACAAAACAGGGAAAGGACATGCACAGGTCTTGGGAAGCGGCGTCCCAGACCGTGGAAGTGGAGTCATGACTTGGAGAGAAATCCTGCGGGTCTCCACACACGACAGAGGTCCCAGGCGGACGGAAGGTCTGTGTTCAGCACAGTCTCCATGGCAACAGCAGTGGGCATCGCACCCAGGGTACCACATCCTATTCTACAGTCAGCATGCAAAAAAGCAGTCCTGTTACTAGTTTTGCTCTCCTCCCTATACCTTGTAGAGTTTCCTTTTATACCTAGTTTTCCTCTTCGTAGCTGTTAATCACACAATATGATTATTATCACCACCAGCACTATTAGCCATTAACCATAACGTATTCAGGAACAGGCCGGGGGGATCAGCAGCATCAGGGCTGGGCATAAACTTTCTAACATCTGACTGTAGAAAGGAAGCTAATGGACAGTTATGCACAACACAAGCAACGCTGGCTAAATTAATTCCTGGTGCAAATCCATTATGGTCAGTAAAATTATTTCTAGGCTCCAGATGCTTATTGATTACTGAAGAAGATTTGCACACCGAATATTTTATTTAGCAAGTTTCTTATGTATACAGCTATTAAGATCAATGCTAGAATAACAGTAATAAGTTCCATTTTCATTCAAGTATCTCCTGGTGATTTGTGTGTTATAACTACTACACAAAACTCAATCAAAATCACATAATGCTTAATTAAATTACTAATTAACAGGACTTAGTGGCAATATGCAAAATATTAGTATTAATTTTAATAGACATAGAGATAGTAATATTAGCAGAGTAGCCCAAATTATGGACCAGAATTTCATGGTCAGGAGTCACCTAAAATATAAAACAAAATGATGGCTTCTGAATTAAATCTTACAGAGCTTGCTATCTGAGTATCAGACAAGAGACAACAGATGGATTCAGATGGAAAAAGGGGGTATACAAGGGAAAAGGAGACAATGTTGGCCAGCACTATACGCAGAGTCATATCAGTGCACCAGCTGCCCGCCTGCCTCAGGAGTCCTTATTTCCTGAAGGAAGAAAGTTTGCCAGTGCCAGTGTTATTCATTATTGTAGGGCTGCCAACATTTTCCCTCTCCTGAAAGACAAAAATGCGTATACCATGTAAAGCCCAAGAAATATAATACCAGTCTCACTGAAATCTTCAAAAAATACATCACTGACATGGGTGGGATTGAGATTTTACTGATGTTTTCCCATTTCTTCAAGTGCTGATTACACGTGTATCAACATACCCTCAAAAGCTAGTACCTGGAGATCAAAATTTACTCAGAAAAGTAAAAAAACTTTAAAAACAAACAAACAAACAAACACCTAAAACCCACAAAAAACCCACAAACAAACAAACAAACCAACCCACTAAAACCCGAACTGGACTGTTAGTGTGGTTCCATTCATCACTACATGTCATATAAATACGGAAATCAGCTTTTTATAGTCTGGCATGATGATAGTTATTTACTTGTGAATTTAAAAGCAGTATAAATATTTTTGTTTTAACACATGAAATGTAACTATCAGTCATTAAACATTCTTCACCATTGAAATGCATTTCTTTAGCAAATGCAAATTCATGTATTATACTGGAAACTAATAACTATTTCACAGCAGGGTATGAGTAGCTCTTCATTCATTTTTTATTAAATAGTTGTATCTATTACATGTGTGAAAGATTGCTTTAGCTGCTTATATAAGGCTTTTAAGCCAGAATAGCATTCCACTCAGCAGATGATACTGAAAAGCACTAGTTTAATTCAATAATTACTTCTTTAACTTTCTCATATTTCAATTCCAAGCTCAAAATATTCTCTTTAATTAAAAATACAATAGGAAATTGCTTAGTTATCTAGTTCTTTAACAATGTACTTCTTAGCATAAGGCACTTAAAACTAATTTAATCACTATCTGTAGCCTTTGCACTAAGTGGTGCTTAAAAGTGAGCTGGTTAACTCACGTCCCTTAACGGATTTGCTTTATAGACCCAAGAAAAAAAAATCAGCTCCTAGCTGTATTTCTGATCAGTGATGGGAGTGTCTAGATTGCGGCAATCTGGTCATTTATCCTTTTCCCCTTTCATTTCAGTAAGCGTATCTTTCAACAGTAGCCTCAGAAATGCTTCTGGTCTAGCAGACTCATTCTGTCATTTCTAGCATCAATTGCGTTGACATTATTTACAATGATTTTATATTGCCTTTTGTACCTTATTAACCTCACTGAGCAACTGTGGAATCAAGCTTACTCATTAAAACATCTTTGGCAAAGCTCTTTTCTGAATAATACTTTTCATTTAGTTTCTTTTCAGAGTATAATTTTTAAAGCTTGATGTTTATCAGACAAACAATAATGAAGTTATTCCAAAGTGATTTTTTTTTTTTTTGAGACCTCTTTCTAACCTTTTAATTTAAATCTTAATCTGGAATTAGTTTAATATGAGAAAGTGAAATCTATTTTTCACTCTAATCCTAGGTCAATATTAGCTCAGAGAATTATTTTATCTGAGCTAGAGAGCATATATTTTACCATTAAAAGTAATCTGTGGCAGGGAGTATATCTAATGCTGCTTAAAAATAATTAATTTCAGTCCACAGAAAACTCACAACATTGTATTTCCACAAATCACAATGAGAAGTCCACTTTTTTTTTTCCAGACACCTTAAAATAATTTTGTCTCTCTGTAGTCCTTCTCTGTATACTGGTCTTGCTTAGTTGATGCTAATGGGTACCTAGAACTGAGGTAGTTAACACATCCCCTAAAAGATTTGCTTTAGACATCTGTAGAAAGATTCTGCTTCCTAAGATACATCAAGACAGCCCTCAGAAGTGATTGAGCTGAAGTATATTGGAAAAAAAACATGATTTAAATGCAACAATTTGATTACATTGCAACATGTTGACATTATTTATTACAAATATCTACAAAATCACTACACTTTCGTGAATCCTTCCCATTTAGTTGAATCAGTCTTTCTTAGTAGAAAACCAGGTTTAATCAGTATTTCCCAGAAAAGAATGGTAAATACTGCAAAACTTGCTGAACCTAATCTAAGTGCTAATCAAAATAAAAACTCTCCTAATATTTTATTCTGTAAAAGAACCTTACAAATATAATCCCATCCCTCATGTTGGGAATGTGCAAGTATTATAAATTGTGCGTTTGTTTTTTTTTAAAAAAAAAGACAAAAAAAAAAAAAAAAGCTGTTCCCTCTTCCACTGATAGTCACTCCCCTATTATTAAAGCTCTTGAAATGAGTTTGTCTCACAAGGCCAATTGGTACATCCCATCCCACAGCAGGGAGTGCTGACTAAAAATGCCTCAATAGCAGTTTCTGACCAAGCAGTGGCTCAGGAAAAACATGGTTGCTACCAATCATGTATTCATCATGTTGCTCAATTATCTGAAATGCTTCTTAGCAGGCTGGGAATGACACCCACCAAAGACAGTGGATGTGGGGAGCTGCACCCCACCATCATCTAAAAGACAGACAGAAAGGGAAGATACTCATGCCCCGGAGCTTAAGCTCATCTTTCTCTTCCCAGTGGCAAGCTGGTGGGTAGTAATTGTACCATTTTGCCAAAGACTTTTCATAGAATCATAGAATCATTAAGGTTGGAAAAGACCTCTAAGATCATCAAGTCCAAGCACTAACCCAACACCACCATGCCCACTAAACCATGTCCCTAAGCGCCTCATCTACACATCTTTTAAATACCTCCAGGGACGGTGACTCAACCACTGCCCTGGGCAGCCTGTTCCAATGTTTGACTACTCTTTCAGTAAAGAAATTTTTCCTAATGTCCAACCTAAATCTCCCCTGGCGCAACTTGAGGCCATTTCCTCTCGTCCTATCGCCAGTTACTTGGGAGAAGAGACCAACCCCCACCTCGCTACAACCTCCTTTCAGGTAGTTGCAGAGCGCGATGAGGTCTCCCCTCAGCCTCCTCTTCTCCAGGCTAAACAACCCCCGTTCCCTCAGCTGCCCCTCATAAGACTTGTTCTCTAGACCCTTCACCAGCTTCGTTGCCCTTCTCCAGACACGCTCCAGCACCTCAATGTCCTTCTTGTAGTGAGGGGCCCAGAACTGAACACAGCATTCGAGGTGCAGCCTCAGCAGTGCTGAGAAGAGGGGCACGATCACCTCCCTACTCCTGCTGGCCACACTATTTCTGATACAGGCCAGGATGCCGTTGGCCTTCTTTCAATGTTTTTTAAACTGTCCCCTTCAGTCATGGAATGAGAGGCATATGGTGACACCTGCAGAATTTCCTCTCACCGATGTCATTTCAATGCAGAACTAAACCACCCATGGATGTGTCCACAGTAGCGGTGGTGTTGCTTTATGTCCCTGACAGTCCAGCAACACGGCAGGACTGAATACTAGCCAAGGAATCAAGAAACAATGGAAAAATCATGCCTTTTTTCCCCACACCAGAAAGCTTTATAGTAAATTTACTTTCCAGTGAAGGGATATCATAGTGCTCTGTAGTGGACTGCCAGGAAGTACAAAATCAGCTGCACTATCAGCAAAGTTTTGATTTTCTTTGAATGAGATTATATTAAACTTTTCAGTTAGCTCAGCCAACACTGTATAAATTTAACACTGTTAAATTTAATCACATTTAATTCTTTTCTATCCTATATTAAGAACACATTTCTCCTGGGCTGCCTGATTATTTTTCCATTTCCAGAGCTCTCCCTCCCACACACTCAAAGGTTAAGACCCTTCCCATTCTCCTCTTGTGCCATAATTCTGATCGACTCTGGGAACTGAGGCTTCTACAGCGCAGTTTTGTGCCACTGCCGTCACAGCCTCCGGCACAGAGGTGTGCCAGGGCACGCGCTGTACTCCAAGCCCACGTAGCTGCTGGAACGGTCCCCGAGGGGGTTGCCAGACAGAAGCAAACTGGAATAGTTCTCATCTTTCACAGACACCAACTCAGCTCCTGCTTTAGCTTTAGGAATGGGAAGGCTGTAAAGGTACCATTTAATCATCTGCATTCTCCACTTTTCTCTTCCAACTAGCATTTTGGTTTGTCTTTCACTGCAGGTTTTAGAAACAACTACAATATTTGATTCATTTTCTATTAAAGGGCATTGTATTCTCAGAGTTAAATTTCTATTATAATTAAGTTTTATTTTGGTTTGGTCTGGGGACATGACAGCGGCTAACCCAATTCGCTTTTATAGATCATATTAAATGAATCACAGATGAAGATGATAAGTTTCCCAGGTCATTCAAGGTGAAACAGAATTTCAGACATAATACCTTCCTGTAGAAGAAATAGTATTTAAATGACTATTGAACAAATATTCGCAATAAATTCTAACTAACACATTGCACTGCAGAAGGAGCAGTGAAAACAGAGACACTGTTCTTTCAGATTTTGTGCTACATGTATCATATCAAATATGAAGCCTTGCCCTGACACGTACAAAGCATTGGATAACAGTATGAAATCCCAGCGCTGATGAAACTCTGATTACCACCCACCGAAATGCCCAATTCCTCCCATGCCTTTTGGTGTATTTTTCTCCCCCTAGTTGGCTGAGCCATCTAGCTATAGTCCTGAAGTGTCTGTTTGTTAGTTTCTGTGTCTCTTGGGGGGGGTAAGAATTTTTATTTCTAGTAAGAGTTTTTATTTCTCCACTGTTTTTTCCTTTCTTATTCCTGAAGAACGGCATATTCTCTAGTTAAAAAAAAAAGTTTGAGATAGAGTGTGAGATGAGGAACACTAATTAGTGAAACAACTTCAACATAGGTACTTTAAATTTTTCAAGTTTATGCTACACATTATTAAACAAAAAAAAAATCCAGGGTATATCAACCAGCTAAGCTATTTTGTACTGACGGTACTACAAAATCCCACTTTACGAAAATAAAATCACAGTTTCACAATGTAATTAAAAAGAAAAAAAAACAAATTAAAGGTTGGCCAGAAATATCAATAACATATGCTTTTTATGAACAGCATACTGCTGTTCAGTAATATGCATTAATCCATCTCATCTCCATCTCATCTCCATGAATAAGCATTTACTTATCCTTGTTAGCAGACATATATGCCTACTTGTCCTGTAACTTAACACTGAAGGCCAAATTAAAAAGATGTAATACATCATTTGCTGAACAAAACAGAAATTATCCATATAAAAAGTTTATTATTAAAGACTCTTAAAAGAATGCCATCATTGATTTGAATTGACTCCAGGTGTTACTCTGCTTATTATTTAGAAGGCCGTAAATTAATTCAGTGGCACTTCACTTTGACACAAAAAAGGTATGCTGCAAAACTGAAACCAGAGTAATAAACTTTGACAGAAAGAAGACATGAATAGGAGCAACCAATGACAAAATAAACTGTAGATCTAAGCAATGGCTAATCAAGCCTAAGAGGATTTACCTAATTAATCCTGTGTTGCACAGCTATCCAGATTGCTTTTCCGTCCAATCCATATTGTAACTACTCATTACTTACTCTTAGCTTTCTAGAAACAAGTGACATATCACGTAACAAGCTAAACAGTATTACCTATTTTTGAACTGGTTTACTCTACTACTGTGTAAGCAGTTGGCTAATGCACTGCAAAAATAGTTCCAGTGCTCCAAACTGTTTGGAATTCTTTTTTAAATCACAAACCAAATGGTAACAGTAAACATTAATTATTTGGAGACCAGCATCTGCCTTTAGAAGGGAACCTCTTTTTTTAAAAGAAGTTGTGGAAAAAGAACTTTATGTCTGCATACTTCATGTTTAGTTTTGAGTTCATCAAAGAAAACGTACAGGGTAACAAGAAGTGTATTGTCAAAGAAACCCAAATGGTTACAGTTTAAAGGCTGCTCTAATTGATAAGTTTAAAATATCTGACAAAGAAGCTTCAGAATGTGGCAGGTGTGTGTCATGTATAGTTTTACTGTCTAAGTAAAGCAAACATATGAAGAGATTAAAAAAATAGATTAAGTGTTTTATAAGCTACTGCTAGCCTACACTAGCCAGCTGAAGGCTTTAAATAATTTAATCCCTTCAGCAACTGCCAGTCCCAACTGCAATACTGAAACAAGGTCTGAATTCAGTTTGAAACCCAACAGGTGCAGTCTAATACTGCTTCCTTAATTCAGCTACTGATCTATGTTTATGCTTGTAGAGGACAGCATATTCTTAAATTCACCATGGCATTAATTAAATTAGTCTAAGTGCCTCTTGTTTTATCCCATCTTCTACTATCAAATTTACCTCAGACAGTACTCTGTTTCTTTCCCCTCCCCTCTAGAAATGCTCTTCGTGCCAGATGGAAGACAAAGAGTTCTCAAAAAGCTTTTAAAATAGATTTTTCTTTATATATAACTTATATAAAAATACAAAATAAACTAGGGAAACTGAACAATATAAAACATTTAATACTGATTTTATTAGCTTGAATTTTAATATTTGGAAGTGGAAGGAGGTATATAAAGTTAATGGCAAGCAAAGTCTCTAATGGCATACCACCACTTGTACTCAGTCTTTTCTTTGTATAATCCAGGCAATTTAAGTTGCACCTGATACAAATAAGCTATTTCTCATTTTTATATGCTAATTATTTTTACCAACATTTGCTAATAGCACAAATTAATGCATATTACCAAAAGTTATAATTCACCAGAAAAAAAGTCAAAGTAAAAAAGCAGCACTACTATGAAGCTTCTACCAACAGTAAGAGGGATGGAGTTTCTCCCCATCTCTTTCAAGTCAGGGACAGTTTAACAAAGCACAGGGAAACACTGCTTACTGTCCTACTTCCCACAGATGTTTAAAGGCTAACCTGTATTTTTTTCCAATCACAGGACAAGAGAAGAGGAAACTTCCCACCACCTTACTTGTTTCACTCTGCCAAGAGAGCTGGAAGATGAGACAATTCAAGGCACGACTTCCTTTCTCTTTCTTGCAGCCTGGGGCATGCTCATATTTGGGATGCATAGGAGAGTTTCCTCTCTCAAGCAATTAAGCATCATGTTTGGCATACGCAAATGAGAGGATAGCATTACCTTTTAATGCAACCTTCACTCAAAATTTTTGCATGCTAAAGTAGTAAGGCACTGGAGTAACGAAGCCAGCTCAGATAGCAGATCATAACTCAATGTCATTCGATCAATCAATCCTATAATATGCCGTGCAAGTGCAGGCTTATGAAAATGAAAACAGATTAAATGTACACTAAACCAAATTTTTTTCTTAAATCCCAAGCTGCTCAAGATATTAATACCTAGCTAAAAAATGCAAAGATTGTCATCCATAAAAAAAAGTCTTGTGACTACAACAAAGTGAACTCTGGTGCACCAGCACAGATTTGAATTTCCAATAATCCTAGCAGCACCTGGACGAACTCTACTCTTAAGTTTATTAAAAGTATCTTTGAAATCAGATAGAATATAATTATTTCCACAGTTTTGTATATACGGAATGCAACTTTTAATTATTAACCAACAACTATTCTTTTGATTATGTGAAGTAATACAGGCACCATCCATTCTCTATTTTAAGACTGAATGTATTGAATTGTACATTTTTGTTTCATAATTCATCTTAATGTTGATGTAATACAGTTTGATTAACATTTACAGTGTGTTCTCTGATCAGACTTGTACTTCAAAGCACTGAATGAATGAATTTTTGGAGCACAGAGCAACCCAAATGAATTCAGAGCTAGTGATATGGCTCTACCACTTAGTTTATACAAATCTGAAATTTAAAATTCAGGTTCAAAACCATCTATTCCAGGATTATGACTTCTGAAAGAAGGAAAAGTCAGGAGGGGAGAAAATTTACAAAAGACAGATTGTAGGAAGGCTCAGTCAGTGATAATATCTTTTTATTTTATTATTTATTGTATTTTATTAACAAAGCCTAGTTTTAATTCAGAAATCCCTATATATCAAATAACCTACAATATTTAGGATATATAATTTTATTCTTGTAAAAATGTATTTACATGAACAATTTTCAGTCACATGAATAATCATTGCCTAAGAATTCCCAGTGTAATCTTCTGGGATTAAGAGTTTGCAGAATCAGATCTTTGTTAAGTATTTAATAAACATGACATTAATTGATGCTAAAAAAAAAAAACAACACCCAAAACAAAACAAAAAACCATGGCATTGCAGCGGTAAAATACTATACTACTCCACGGAGTTTTGGGGAAAAAGTAGTGCTTTTATGAAGACACTCACTCCCAGAGATGGCCGGTAAGAGAAGGTGTGTAAAAGCTACCATGATATAGACCTAGAAACTAAAGCAGTTAGGCAGACATCCAAAAGATCTCAAAATAATAATTAGTGGGTTAGTTTAAATTCCAGTCTTTGTATTTTTAAAGTTCACTTTGTTCTCTTTTCTAAAACAGTTGCTCAAAAAAACCCAATTAAACTAAATTTATAATGTATTTTTCAAGAACAGCAAGATTTAGAAAAAAAAAATCCAGCTGCTGTGAAACTTAGATGAGACTCCTAAGACTTGCCACTTTTGATCAGAAGGCATTGCAGCCTTTCCCTTCTATGTCTTGTAGAGATTTAAATAGGGGATAGGGTCATCTTGGTCCTCTTGTCCATCCCCTTTCTGGCAACATTTGTCCCTGGGTGTACACACATAGCAGGAGAAATTAATATACTTTTTTTTGCCTACTTGTTGTGTGAAGGGTACACAATGCTTCTGGTAGCTCTTATACCACCTGATGCACAAAAGCCAGGCAGAGTCTGGCCTCTCATCGAAAGCAGCGTTCCAAATCCATTTTTCTTTCTGCTAAGCTACTTCTGCTTTATTTTGTTGTTGATTTGTCTGCAGAAGAGTACTGAAGAAGACAGAAAACAATACTACTTGCTAGAGGCAAGCACAATCCCAAAAGACACAGCCTAACTTTTCCTCAAAGTTCTGCCAATGTACAGTATTACTGACTTGCAACGTTTCTGCTGTTCAGGTCCTGGGAAAACTCACAGAGAGGCTGCCAAGCTATTATGACATAGTGACATGGACGTATGTCCAAAACAGCTCCCATGCAGGCTGCTTGGCTATATTGCATAATAATGTAATAATTTATTGTATCAGGATTATTTCATGAAAGCCATTGTCTTATCTAATCTGGAATCGTTTAGTGGAGGTAAGGTACTTTGGCCTTCATCGTTCCTTGGATGAGCAACAATTGGTCTATGTTCAGTCTTTACTTGGAAGGGATCACAGCCTGAGAAGAGTCAGAGCAATTTAAGGTTACACTGGTGGGAACGCCCTGCTCACTGTTGTACTGTATCTTTCTTGGACCATTTGTCAGTATTTTGGACTGTAAAAATTTCTATGGCAGCAGACAAGGCTTCTCTAGAGCTTCCCAGTTTCATGACAGATTTTTGCCACACACCAAATGGCATCTCAAATCAGCAAATAATGTTTGCCTTTGTACAGCATATTTTTTTCAAAGCCTGCAAATAATGTTTCAAACACACACTCATGTATTTTAGTAGACAGAATTTGGCAGAAAAGCAGACTGTAAAGAAATCCAGCCCTGCCCTGCTTGCGCCAATGTGAACTTGATCACTAGTTCTTTGAAGTGAATAGTGAAGTCTCAAGTGTCCACTATACCTCTGTAAAAAGAGTACTTATTATACAGGTTAATTAATAGCCTTGTTTTATGGACACTGGAAATAAGATTAGTAACTCACTTCCTATTCTGTTTGGGTTCCATCCTACACCCAGTCACCTCAGCATGACTGTCTTCATCTAGTCAAGTAAATGATAGGACTAACATTTGTCACCTGCAGTTTCTTTTTCCACCCCTTCCAGAGGAGGAAAAGTTAATGTTAAAAGAATACCGCTTGCACTTGGGAGAGAAAGTGGTTAGCTCTGTGTTAGTTCTTTGTTACTGTGAGACTTAATTCCAATGGCAAGCAGCAGCCCCCCTGTTGTCAAGTGACTGTAAGTGATACATAGTGAGTGATACACAGAACGTAAGTAGTGGTCTACATCCAGAACTGCATTACTGCAACGAAAGGTATTATGCCAAGGATTAACCTAAGCTGTGCAACTTTGCATGTTAGCATGGCTCTGGAGCCTATAACTCTTAGTCACCATTAATAGATGTATGATGCAGTACACCCAGGGTGTGTATTTGCTCATTAGACCTTCTTCGGGAATGAAGTATCATTGATTATATGAGCTAACTCTCCCCACAAAAACCCTTACAGTTTCCTCTCACTATGACACAGATAGTTACTACATATATAATTTTCAGCAGCTGACTAGTATAGCACCCACTCTATATGAACACATGTGACCACTCAATCTCTCCTGAGACCCATCACATAGTGGCCACATGGCTTTTGTGAGTGCTCTGCTCTCGGTCCAGCCAAGCCCACCTACCGGGCCGCATGCAGCAAGGCCCTGCTAAGAAACTAGCAGAGACAGAGGATTTTTCTGAAAGAAGTCTTAGTCACTTGCAAAGTGTGGCAGAGTAAGGAAAACTTCAAACACTTAAAATGTAATTTCGTAAGTATCCTTACTACTATTAGTACTTAGGACTATTATTTTCCTTGCCCCCCCCCATCCCTTTTTCCCCTCAAGCTCATTTTCTAATTTTTCCTCTTCAGCATTTGTACTCAATTCTATTTCAAGTTGTGTACGTAGGGTTTTAATTACCTTCTATTTTGGGGCATTAAAAGATTCTGAATCATCCCACCTTCTGGGAGATTAGTAAATCCAGCGATTACCAACAAAAACGCTGCTGAATGCCTATTATCCATGTTAATTATTCAATTAAAAAATATGCTGGAGCCATCAGCAGGACACTTCCATTTAATGGTTGAATAGAAGAAAAAAAATCTTTCAAAATTGCTCTAAAGCAATTATTTTAAAACTTGTTTTTCAGAGCTAATCTGTCTCCTGTACTTCATGCTGGTACAATAAAACCTGTGCATGGAGGTCAATGGATGTAGCAGCCCATGCAGAAATCATTCAGTAGATACAGAGGCTTGTCTTGGACACCCCACTAAGATGAAGCCCTCATTCATACCTTTTTTTTTGTTCCTTTCTGCATGTGTTTTGAGTAGAATACATTTTGTTTCTGCCTAACCTTTTTAGACACAAGGATGCTGCCACATGTGTTAGTATCCTGACACTCTTCTGGTTTTAGTATTTTAAACATACATTTATGATCATGAAGGAGTTTTTAGCCTCATCAAGCTTAGGACCACGAGTAATCCAGAGTCTTTAAGAGTGATTTCTCCTCTTTCTAACACTTCTGTGTTTCGACCTTTATTTTTCGTCCATTTTTTAATCTTGATTTTGCATTCAGAGTGCCTATATGCCATCTTGGCATCTGGCTACAGTCTGAAATGAGTTGACTGACAAGCTGGCAAAGAAACCCAGCAGCAGGCGGAAGAGTAGCCTGGGATGGAGCCCTTTCCTAACAGGTATTTACACCACAGCCAAAGCACTCACTGAAATATGCTTCCTCCCAGGTCTCTCAAGCTGGTCTTAAATTCATATATGCCCTCATACTTCATCACCATGGCAAATTAAGCTACTCCAAAACTCCTCCAAATCCTACTAACAAAAACCTGGGTGCATTTCAAAAGAACCTTTCATTTCTGGGATCTGTTTGTGGCACCTGTGGAACAAGTGCTAGGCAACATACAGTAGTTTGCCAAAACAAGTGATTTTGAAATTAGCTAACCCAACAAGCACCACTACATGAAGATCTCACATTACCTGTCTGAGGTTGCCATTATCAGAACATTTAGCCACCATAAATAAAGATGCTCTAGAACACAGGATTTGAGCAGAAAATACACCTGGAGGTATACCTGTATTAGGCAACAACTTGCAAGGCTTGTCTGCCTTTTATACTTTCAGATGGATTTTCAAGAGGACTCTAAAATGAAAGCCACCATAGAACAGTATCTACACATACCCTGCTTCAAGGAAGGATAGGAGCAAATAGTTTTTTTCCAAGAGATGGCGTAAGCAGGAAGCCTGTCAGTGCCTTGTAATTCCAGTTACGGTCTCTGCCCATCCTACCACCAAGAGAAACATGGATGTTAACATATAAAATGGGCTCTGTGGAACAGAGCAGATAAATGGCGGTCAGCTGTGCATGATGCAAATGAATGGGTCAGGGATTACCATTAAAGGGGCCTGTCATACATATTTGTATATATATTTTTATACATACATAAATATATACACATGCTTTATAATATGAAACAAGGATGAATATATAAGCTTCAGACTTTCTATTTTCAGGTGCATTAACATCTGTTGTACAGACACAAAAAGCCAAAAAGGTTAGACAAACAACTATATGCAACTTATGACTTAATATGACAGAACTGTGTCTGCTGCCTGTCTCTAGGGACTGTTCTTTCATTTGGGGCTAACTGAAAAGGTTTCTGCTTCCTACCTATTTCTAGCTAAATGTAAAAGCTGTGAATTGAGCAGACCACTTCAACTATCACAACTGCGCTTGTTTAGAACAACATAGTTGTATCCTTCATTGGGTCGCTCCTCACCTTCGTGCGGCTAGCATGGACAAAACACTAGTCCTCCATGGAGAAATTTCTCCATATAAAATAGAGAAATTACTCTTCCCAGGCCAACCTGGGAATGATTCTGCTCAACCTTCAGTATCAGACTTGACAGGTGAGAAGACTGCCATTTGATAAAACCACTCACCCGTCAGCTTCATGCAGGCTCAGGTCAGCTGATGAGCAGCATTTCTATTCTCTCCTACCCAAAGCAGGGCACTTAAAAGTAACATAAAATCCAGATATTTAAAAAACCTTTAAACATTCTTTGTACATTACTATTTCCATCCTCATTTGCTTTTCTCAGTTGCTTAACTTAAAAAAAAAAAAAAAAGAGGCAATTTTCAATCCAGTGCCACTGTGTATATGTATGTAGATGCCTGACACACCCCAGTGACTTGTTTTTATGGGAGCTGCACAGTAGTCCTTGTGTTGCCTCAGTAACAACTCCTACTCTAGGATACTTGAGGAAACAAGGGCACAATTTAATGAGTACCATGGCACGTACTCTGTAGTCCTAAAGCTACTTCAGTAGTGTCTGGGAGGAGGCTGTTTATTTCTTACCTTGACATTTACAAAGAGAATATAAAGTAGACCCTGTCACCCATGACACATGTGCAAATCCCAGTGCTGTGCAGAGTAATGTCGCACAGTTACTGGCACAAATTATACCAGAGAAATGACCAGAGTACATGTATTGGGTTTGGAGTTTTTTCCTAAATATAATTTACTTGGTTTTTTTTAACCCTTTCTGAATGCAATTTATTAAATCAAATGTTCTGTAAGGAAGAAAAGACAGAAAAAATAAATAAAGGGAAAAAAAGAAAATAAAAAGGAAATAAAGTCTTACGAGCCTTTAGAGAGAATAGGGAAGATCCTGCAAGGAAAATATCCCATCTCAGTATCCACTAGACTAGTGAAGTTTTACTGCTCCCAAACCACTTTCTGGATTTCATATGCTGACTTGCTAACAAAGCTAGCCTATAGTAAAGAAGAACTGGTGAGCTGCAAGCATACCATTGGTAGCAAAAACAGCAATGAAAAAAGCAGGACAGATGCTTTATGAATAGCAGAGATGAATGTGACAAGATTCTCATTTTTTTAGGGAAAGTTTAAAAAGTAAGCAAGTAAACAAGTTAATGTCTTCTGCTGGTTTTACCTTTTTGCTCTTTATAATTGGAACCTTGTTTATAAAAGCTATTTACTTCTCCCCGTACTCAAGCAGCCTAGAGGTGCCATACCAGTCTGGACTGAATGCCCTTTTTTTTTTTTTTTTTTTGGCCTTTTTGCTTTTCTGGTCAGGAAACAGGCAGAGGATGCAGGCCAGGGAGCCAATTCAATAATGATTTTGTGATTTTTTCAAAGATAGCCAGTTCCTAAAAGGATTTGAAGGGTCAATAGGTGTCAAAAATACAATTTGCTCTGGAACAACTACAGCACCTCTTCACATTTTTACAGTAATTGTTAGGGACAACCAGACATTATTCTTGTAATTAGGGGACAAATGCAACAGTCTACAGGATCTGACAGATCTGATGTGCAGGAAACAGCATTGCACTCAGAACAGGATGGCTACTTCAAATATACTATAACCCCATTTTGCAGCCAAAGCTCTGCAAATTACAACAAGAGATTCTTTAAAGCTGTTGACTAGTAAGATCTTTGTGAGCTTTACAATTAATTTCTCTAGGATCAGAATTTAATCCAAAACCAAGGATAATCTAAGGAGAAGAAATAAGGATCCAACAGTCAATATGAAATGATAGCTATGTGGAAAGCACAAACTCTCCAGATGGCATGTTTGGACTTTTTTTCCTTTAGTAATGATGACCCCAGGTCTGGCTGTTGTTTATTTTTATGGTATTTTTCAAATTACACTCCAATTTTAAGCATTTATTGCTCTTTAGAGATGGGTTTGACTGTAAATTTCAGTGCTGGTTCAAGAGTGCCTACAGTTTGAAAGAGGGAATCCCTTCCTTACAGAGAGACAGGCTTTGGCACATTGAAGATTTTATCTTTGTATCTTACATTTTTTTATTTACAAAATTGGATAAAGAGAACGCAAAGGGCTATTACTCTTTCCTTACTCTATCCTCCCTCAAGCTCTTGGTATCTGCTTTAGCCTATGGCAGGTTTAATTCTTACACATTTTGACACTGCATTCTAAACATTATTTCAGACAATTTTGCCCTTTTTTAATAGAAACAAACTGCATTAGTCCCTAAAAAGAAGTATGCAGAAGACCAACTAATGAGATCTCCTCTTTACCCCAGTAAAAAATCTGGGCAACTCCTATAAAGGATATTTGACAGTCATTTACAAGTTCTCATCACAGAAGAGTAATAGAAAACTTCCTCTGAATTTTATCATTTTACAAGTGCCTAAAGTATTCCCTTACCTTTTTATTCTCAGAATATAATGGGAAAATGTGTTTACTCAAAATCTTTCTAAAATACAAAAGAAATTACTTTAATTGAATCCTATAATCATTAGGAATAATGTTTTTTCTGAATTCACAAAAATAAAATAGTTTCTCTCAAAATAGTTGCTTGTGTTTCATTCCTCTTTCTTACATTATTGGAATTTCTCAGTCATTTGTTGTTCACTGTCACTCAGATGTTTTACTGAAATAGATGGCAATGCTACCAGAAAAGCTCTGTCAGATGGCTCTGAGACAACATGCTATATCACCTTAGGTGTATGTAACTTATGTCCCACATTTGGTAACAGTTCAATTTGTTTTCTAGAACCCTATGTCAAGTAACCTAAATATGAAAAAAATGTATAAGCAATGCCCTGAGTGTATAGAAATAATAGCATCAGCCCAAATAGCTCCTAAGGCCTGTCTGAATTAAAATGTATTTTAACATTATGAAATATTTTAAACAGATAGAGAGAAAAAAAAATTCTGTATTTCCAGATCCAGGACTGAAATTGCCTTTTCACCCAGACACCTTATAGCTGGGTTTTATAAATGCCTTTGTTTATGTTGTTACCATCATGTTCTGTATGTCCTCCTTTTTAATATGAGTTAAATATAAAAATCAGAACGAATGAAATACAGCTGGGAAATAGAAACTGCAGTTGTTTCCTCAATTTTATATATGCATGTAGATATGCTTATAGGCATTTTTAAAAGCTGTATAGACATTTAAAATGTATTTAATCTAACTAGTTAGTTCTCTCGGATAGCAATGCTTCTGTTTGAGTATTGGTGACAGATGCTCTAACTTTTAAGTACAAAGGAGAGGGATAAAACAAGCCTTAACAGTTTTTAATCCATAGTATTCTTCCCAGGGCTTTGAAAAGATGAGTAAATATGGTTTCAAAATTTATGATGATTGTAAGGGTCATTTACCGCTACATTTAAAACAGTGGCATTTTTCTTCGTTACCTCTTGGTATTAACTTACATTTCTCACAGCATTCTTACTTTGCTGGTGCATACAGCAGTGTTTTCTCCTACAGACCTGAATATCTTTGGAAAATAAGAGATATGTCATGATTTGGTAAATAGCTTAGGCACGGTTCTTTAACACTGGTAACTAGTACAAAGAGCTAGCTTCTGCAAGAAAAATGCAAAAAAGATCATAAATTTATAAACATATGAATTCTCAAAGCAAACCTGAAAAGGAGAGTAGCAAAAGGAAGGAATAGGATTCATTATGAAAACCAGCAGATAACTGTAACAAAAGCGTATTATAAAAATGAGTCATACAGCAAAGGAAGAAACAAAAAGCAAAGTGGGAGGACAAAGATACTGCTGAAAAAAACACATTGAACTAGATAACATACACAATGCATTAAGTCTTTTAAGTGCTCTAACGCAACCAGCCAAACCTGCTGTCTTTTAGCTTTTCTAAACACAATTACATCCTTGATGAGCAAAGAACTTAGGAGACACTATTATGTGCCATCCTTCAGTCTATTACATATGCACACTGTCATCAGTTAGCTTATCATACTCACTAGACATTTGTCTGCAGTATGTGAACCACGAAGTTATCACATGCTTTTCAACAAGATTTGTATATCCCTCCATAATACCGTGCCACTGTTGACAGTTTCCATGCTGCTGCCATGCCCTCGATCTCACCAGCATGTAGACAAATAGAGGTGCCTGGCTCCGTATTCCAAGAAATACAGGACCACAGCATCCTATGTTATTTCTTGCTTGCACACAAAAGAAATTAAGGGATAACTTCTCTGTTCACCTCGGGGATCACAGGATAAAGGAAGCCCCTAAAATTAATTTCTTAGCAGTAACAAAGTTAATGAAGGGGTAGTCTGTTACACAACATAGAAATGGATTCTGTTCTCTCTAATTATTAGTATGGAGACCTGTTGCTCTTTAGGCATGCAACATTTCTGCAAGGAGATAGCAATGAGAGTTTCAGAAGCTGTTTTAGAGCTGAAGCCCACAAAAGCATTAGCAGCAACTAAGACTGCATTGACACAGATCCATGGACTGAACTGGTTCTGTTCTGACAGACCAGTGATTCTTACCCAGGCTGTATTTCACCCAGGAACACAAGCACATACTGCAGAAAGCACATTTTTATGTTTAACCCACAGTAGGTCCAGAGCTTTTTATATGCATACAGCTTTGTGAGAAAGTCCCCTGGTACTTTTAGCATCCAAACAATAGCCCAAAGGCATGTTTCTACCATTCTGTGAAAACAATTACTACTAAATTGTTTCAGATCTGCTGGCAATATGTTTGTAACTGGGAAAGCTACAGTTGTTGCAATGGGCACTTGGATTTACAAGGTAATTAGCATTGACAATATTCCCAAACATACTGTCACGTCTGAGTGGATGGCCTTCCCAAACTGTGCTGGGATACATACATCCTTCTGTGCTCATAATTTCTAACGAATTACAGAAGTTAAAAGGAAAGTTGTGGGATTCATTCACTTTTGATCAAATTTGCATTGAAATTCTGTTTTTCATACAGCGGAATGGATGCACACTTCTGAAACACAGCAGCTCTTGTTCTGTTGCTTCAAGGAACAAAACCAGGACAAACTAGCACAAGAGAGTGACAACAGAAAGACTGAATGATGAGAAATAAAGGCAGATAATTTCTGGTCAAGGAGCAAACAAATATAATAAAAATCCATGGTGCACTCATTTTTGTGTTAAATCATTGCAGGATCATTACATTTTGGGTAATTTTGCATACACATATGCAACTAAAATTATAGTAATATATGGTAAGAACTGCTTCATGGCCTGTCTTGTAGTTCACCATTGAGGGTTTTAACTGCTTTGCTGTATAGCAATAGCAACTCACAAACAGTACGTGATAATGTATACCATAATCAGGGAGGAATTTTCCCCAGGAATTGTCCCCAGACAGTCTTTGGAAAGTTACTACTTGGAACAAGAGCTAATATATAAGCATGACATTCCCTTTTCTGCCTCATTGTCTTCCGTATGCTGATAAAATGAAATGACTGTTCCAGAGTAAACACTCATCCATGTATTATTATTTAAAAACTGTCAAAATAACACAAGGAAAAAAATAACAAATGCATGAATGTAACATGAGATCAACTGTAATGTAAGATTTAAGTACAATCAATATGTAATTAGAGCTGCTTAGAAGAGGCAATACTTTTCAGACTGTTGACCTGAAGGATAATTTTTTCTTATATTTAGGCTGAGACATTTCCTTTAACTGAGATTTCAAAGTGCAGTGTTATGCTATTTCAGAAATACAAACCCAAAGTAAATTCTACTATAGCATGTGGTGGTTGAGCTGAGGTATCATGACTGAGGTTCAAATGCAGTAACTTCACTGCTAACAACAAGCTTAGCTAATAAAGAGAATGTAAAAGCACCTCCTTAGCTTTGTGTCCCTATTAATTTACTAAAAAATAGCACACACTAACACTTGGAATCACTGTTTTTACTAGAGAACACAGCTCTGTTAACATGAAGCCCAACTTCTTATGGGAAAGGACCCTGGCATTGTCAGTTAATATTAAGTGCAAATTTAACTGTCTGCTTGTCCGATCTGATTACCATGGTACCCAGATGCTTTATAGATAAATATGAAAACGTAATCCTTAATTCAAAGAGCACGCAATCTGCCAAGGTAAATTTACACAGGGATAAACTCTAAGGGAGCTGTTATTTCAAGTGCAGCGTGCAGGTCTAAGTCTGGACTACGTAACATCACCCGTATAGGAGATGTGCACAGAGGTCAGAAACATTAGTTATTTCTTCAAAATAAACTTTGATAACCATAAACTCTGACAATAATTGCATTAGAGACAGAAGTATAGCATAAGGTGGGACACACAGGACAGTCACAATAGGTTTTGAAGGTGAACTAAGGCAAGGAATATTTTGTAGATCAAGCTGTACACCATGAATGTAGAAGGAGAGGTGATTGCTATTCCAGCACCAGGAGGGCACTGGCATTTCCAAGATTTGTAAATCAAGCTTGCGTAAAATAAGGAGATTAAAATAACCCTAAACTTTGGCTTCTTTCACATTGCTTCTAGGTTTCTGAGACTTTACGATGTACTTGGATCACACAAACAAGCTTTGTTTCGTAATAGAAGGAAACTAACTTAGAAGACAGAAAGATTGATTGATTCTTATGTAAACCCTTGTTTCCTGGAGCTGAGCTTTCAAGTAAAACATCAAATACTATAGTTGCATAGCAACCTCCCCACCCCCATTACAGGTAACTGGTTGGCCAGTTCCACCTTTCCTGTTTCTCTAGGCTGCACAAACACAGTGCTTGAATAGGTACGATTTATGTCAGCAGGGTGAACCTCCTAGTCTGTGGACAACTTGTATTTAAGAAAACAAGAGTTCTACCCAAAACAGCCTGAGGTGGAAACCT
Organism: Fulmarus glacialis; assembly: GCF_000690835.1. Lineage (NCBI taxonomy): Eukaryota > Metazoa > Chordata > Aves > Procellariiformes > Procellariidae > Fulmarus > Fulmarus glacialis. The sequence continues at coordinate 6,567 of NW_009194472.1, read as the reverse complement.
GTGATGTTCTGTGTTTATGTATTCCAATATATTATGAAAATGAATAGCATCTGATGTTTTATAAACTTACTTTTACATCCTCATATTAGGATGATTGGATTATTCAGCTAAGTAGAAGGCATTTGAGTGCAAGCAACACTATGCTTAGATAATAAATTTTTATTTGCTGTTAATCACTAACGTTTTTGGAAGCACTCCAATATTAGATCAGATAATCACAATTAACACTAAGTTTTGTATCGCTGTGAGAAATAACTGCAATCAACACAATGTTTTTAAAAGGCTTTGTCTATGTATTTACAACCAGAGTAAGTATACACTAGAAAACAACTGAGGCTGAATACTGGTATGCAAAAGTGTGCAACACCAATTACAAACCAGTATGCTCTGCCCCACCTCACTTTGTTCTCCTTTTTATTTGTTGGATGATGACTACTATGCTAAATACTGGCAAGTCCCCTCTTTGATTTCCAATCATCCTTTGATGCCTGTATTTTCCTTCCACATGCTTCTACTTTCTGCCCTTATTATTACCTTTGAATACCAATACCCTTAAAACCAGGATGCGTGTGACTTTTTCCTAAAATAAGATAAAGTTAAAATACTTTAACAATGATTCATCGTTGCAAGCTGTGACTCATAGTAGGATTCACAGAAAGCTACTTCTGATGTCAAATAGTAATGTGGCAGGAAAAAGTCCTGTAATCTAGACATAAAAAGACACGAAGTTACTGCCATGCCATTTTCTCTGTTGGGCGGCTGCCAGGTACGTGCTGCTTGTCCCCTCGCTCTGCTTCCAGCTGCGCCGGAGCGGTGTTTGTCTGCCACCTCCCGGGTGAGTCACATTGCTGGGGACACGGAGTGGTCACAAGCCAACAGGGACAAGCCGCAAGAAGAGATCTAGGCATGGCAGTGGTCATTAAACACATTTTAACTACTTCAAAAATACTTAGGTTACAAAGTCAAACTCAAAAATTTGAGAACACTGCAATTGGTGAACTGTGCTGCTGTATTTGTATACATTACTTCATCTTTACTCCTCTAGCTGCAAGGCTTGTTTTGGAATCCACTTTAATCCAGTACACAGACAAACAGCATTATTCAGTTGGGGTTTTTTTTGTTGGTTTGGTTTTTCGTTTGTTTGTGTGGGTTTTTTTATTTCGGTTGTTTTTTTGGTTTTTATTGTTTTTTGTTTTTGTTTTGTTTTGAAAATATTTTGTTCCGCAATTTGAGTTTTTCTAGATTTCTTCTATTTTTCTGCCTGGAAATTTTGTCCAGGCAGAACTGGAGGATGTTAGTCTCTCTCCGACTTTCAGACACTTGGACGCTGTTGCAGCCTGTAATGCCATAGAAATGGCTGCTGGACATGCGAGACTGACTGTGCACGTACTGGAGAACTGATCTGCACATACACTATACACCCGAAGCATTCAGGACATATTGAACTCACTGTGTGTAGACAATAAATGGTACATCCATAAATATCTGTCCACAAATCTTAAGTAAAAAACCACTGTAACCCTGCCTCTGAGGATATCCAGCTGTTGGCTTAAACAACTTTCAGCACTATTTTCACTGCTTAATGTTTCATCATTAAAATACAGTTTTAAACAGAGACAGAGATCCAGCTTCAGATTTCATTTCATTATGGTAAATTTTCCAAAGAATCCACAAGGTAATATAAATAAATGTTGATGAATACTAATACTGATCCACAACAGCAAGTAGTGCTGTTATAGAAAGTAGTGTTATAGAAAGAGAACAACTACTTATACTGGGAAAGAACGCCGGAGCAAGAACAGAACAAGACTTAGAAAAAGCTTGTTTGGTCTACATGTGGATTATTTATACTTTTCTTGGAAAGCTGAAAAGCTGCTTACAAAAAATAAACGAGGCAATACTGTGTTAAATAGCATTAAATGATAGCCAATTCAAGCAAATGAATTGATGTTGAGGCGGCGAGAATTCAATACGTAATTTTAACATCTTATTACACTATTAAAATACATGACTGCAACTATTCTACAATTATTTTCTACTATTCACCGTAGTTATTCACTAATCCATTCACCTTTGTTCTCTGCTTATATACTAAATTTCTAAATTAGTTTCACTCCTTAAATAAAGTAATTTTAAAACCTGACAAATTTCTCTCTATTCTCCAAAAAAGAAACTTCCTTTCTTTGCATTACACCCACATAATTTACCACTGCATGTCACTGATTCCCTTCTTTTTAATTTCGTAACAGACTGTGATCATGAAGCCCGATTCACTGGGTAACAGGGGACACAGAATTTCATCCTTTGCTATTGCTGTCATAATTTATGTTTCTGTTCCTGTAATCTAGACACCTTTCATGACACATGACCCTCTCTGCACTTTCCGTATTGTAAACCTCTACTGGGATGATAATCACCAGCACCTCAGACACTGGTAGCTGGAATAACGCACACACAGTGTATGCCTACCATGCCTTTCTTGCGCAGATTGGCTACAGCAGTCAAATGGGAAAGATGACAACAGAAGGCATGAATCGGAAACAAGGCAGAACTAAAACGAAGTAAGACATCTCCTCTCCAACTACTGATGATAAGCAAGACCACTACTGGATCCAGCAACATAGAAGCGGCAACAGACCCAATACCCAGGCTGCATCACTTTGTCATATTAAGGTCTTCCGTATTACAAACCCCACGGTGCATGTATCAGTCTGACTGAGTCTCACCTAAAGAGCAAACAGCTCACTGCTCCAATCTCCTACTTCAGCACCATGTATTTAGAGCAAAGAAAGGGTCTCTGTAGCGCTGTGCTGCATGTGACACGGTGATCAGAGTGAGAAAATGCCCAGAAAGCAAGCTATTTCAGAGAATATTACTTAGGCAACAGATCTGATGCCACAGCTCCTACCAGTCACATATCTATGCAAATAGTTTCACACAACTGACATTCCTGTCAGCTGAAAGGTCCTTACAGGATACCATTTTCAGCTGAGCACTATTGCCTTCCCCTCCCCACCACCCAAATACCCCCAGCTGCTTCCTTCACTCTCCACTACAAACTCCAGCAGTACCAATGCAGAGCCCAAGAAAACAAATTCAGCAAAGCTTCCTAGCTTGGGTTTTGCTTCCTTCCTCATCTTTACCATTGATGCAACCAATTAGTGAGACACACCTCACTCTAAACCAGGGGATGTCAAATGGGGAGCAAAACCAGTTTGGCAGAAAGATGGATTTCATTCTTAATTATGGCCTATGGGAATATAAATTTAGACTACCTTCTTTTTTTAGTTCACAGTATTCCCATGGTGGTGCCAATTTAGAAATATAAAAGGACAGATTATGGGCTCTATAGGAGTACTCAAGTACTGCAGAACTCTCCGCTGAGGAAACAACAGGGCCCACCATCACCCTGGCCAATAGCAAGACAGGGTCTGTCAGTTTTCAGGTCAACCTGTCTTCACCCTACATATGCTGAAGTCCATCTTAGCGGAGGGGTGACAGCCCACAGCCTCCAACAATATTATGACAGAGTGGGGAGGACAATTCCCAGCATCCTCTCCATTCAGGTAGCTTGAGATTCAGCATTAACACATAGAAATTAATAGGGCACTTCAAATCTAAGAGCTGTAAACATTCTCTCTAGCATTGAACAGACATAATTACATCTGTGAGTGAACCCTTTTGAAAAAAAGTTTCTGAACAATGTTTTCAGTTGTTATAGAGTTGCACTTAAAAGGGTTGCACAAAAACTGTGATTTCGTAACTAGTATTAAAAAATAATCTGCTGTGGCAGCTAAAATCCCTTGGAAGACAGGTATGTCAGGTCTATTTGATAACCACTGCCCCAACTCTGTGAATGCAGTTTCCTTTCAAGTTTGCTCCACTTTATGGTTTGCCAAGATCTTGGCCCGGCAGCCTTTAAGGTTCAACATCTGTTTGTTTTAAGACCTCATTTTCTTCCAGTTGTTTCTTCTAAGTGACACATAATTTTTGTCTATTTTTTCCAAGCAGAAATATTTAAGTGCCACTGAACTGCAGGTACAGTAGTCTTCAATTCATGTTCAGTTTCAGATTTTTTTTCGATTTCTGCAACACTCACTTACAGAGCAGTATAATCCACAATAGTTTACTTCTTAACTCATAGCTTGCCATTAAGTTTCATGTCAATTACTGAACCAAGCATGAATCACTACAGCATAGTAAATATTAGCAATGTCCTGTTGCTTTGATATCACAAACCATCTGAAAATTAAAGTGCAGCCTTCCCAAGCAGACAGGCCTGTAATCATGTCTTCACTGCTCCAGTTACCTCGGGCTAGAAGCCCTGAGCTACTCCACTCGAGATGATGCAGCTTTAGAAGGAAGGGAAGGGACAGCCACATTCTAAAACAACGTTTGAGCTATGCAGAAGGAATTAGCAACTAAGTAGTTGTAAGCTTAGCTGCTGCATCCCCATTATTTGCTCCCACACCATCAACAAGAAAGTTCCAAATCAGCCTGTCAAATGGGTCAACTAACATAAACTTACAATACTACTGAACTCAAGCCAGTTGACTTTTGCATGAGGCCCAAATTTAAGTTATAGCGAGGCAAAACTTGAGTTAAGCTAACACTGTTATATCTAAACTCTAAATTTAAGACAAGGAAACACTTTCAAAGTTACTTTGAAACATGATCTATCATTTATACACAGGTTTTATAAGTAATACTGCCCCTTGTGAGATTTACACCAAAACATAAACATCTTCATTATCACACACAGTTGTGAAAAAGTTCACATTTAACTGCAAAACAAGGCAAGCTATTAGGGCTGAAGTGGTAAGGTACAACGTATCACTAACAATTTAAAATTTAATTTTCTCTCTGTACATTAGTAGTCCTTTTAATTTTCTCCAACCAACACACTAGAGTGAAGACCATGTATTAGAGCTGCAGTTAATTTAAGCTATCACAGCAACACTTGACAGAAAGAGAATAGGCACTAGTTGTATTTACAGCAACTGGGGTTTTGCCCGAGGTCTGTTCTATGCATGGAATTACAGAAATCAAAAACACCACCAGTTTAAGAGATAGCACATTATTTTATTAAGTGGGGCAAGGGGCTACAGGAGGTAAGGAGCAAAAGTCTTAATGACATTAGGCATCACTTACTTTGCTCTTTACTAACTCGTGCTATTAGACAAGCAAGATGTCTTTGGTGCTGTCATCATTCAAAAACACCTTTATCATTTTATGAAACTGAAGGCAGCAATCCCAAAACCAGAAACAGCTAAAATTAGACTAAAAATATACGTGAACAAAAAACCAAAGAACAAAATTTCAACCAGGCCACTAAGACAGCTGACACTCTGTAGGGCTCGAAAAACATACCTATTATCTAATTAGAAGTTTCACCAGCATTACTTTAAGCAATTACTTACAAGGAGTTGGTTTCTAGATGGGAAATGGAAAAACATTACACTGATGAGTTGCAGTTTTTTGGAAAGAAATTGTGTTTACATATCAAATATTTTCAAAAGGGAGTCTGTTGTGACATGGAAGAAATAGCTCATAAGAAACAACAAACTAGCCTCGTATCAGAAAATCACTATTCTCTAAGAAATCGGAGAACAGGACAGCTTATCTATCAAGACAGATTGATAGGCATATTTGTATTTCACTGCTGAAGAATAACAGAAGCAAAATTCTTCAATATTGAGAAGAAAAAAGTATTTAGTATCTGCTCCCTTTTTTGGAGGGTCACGCTTCGGACGAAAAGGTTACATATTGGTTTTCTTACATCCTCTTTCCACATATTGCTGTGGTTTAAGATGGTGACTTTTGGAAGATGAACCAGAAAGGAACCCAAACAGTGCTAGTATCAAGTTACTTCAAGTATTTCTGCATAAATATGACTGTATTATACAATTTTAAGAACACTTACACTGCTGTTGTGAAGGCAGCTAAGTCAACTTTCACCTTGGTATCTGCCAAGCCTCCTTCAATGAATTTGTTTCATATAACAGACAGTTTCTCTGCAATGGCTGATTCAAAGCCCTCCTCTCACAGACAGGCTGGTGATTACTTTGTAAATGAAGTTAAGTAGCTTTAGGGGGAGCTGCCTCTTGTGTCCTCGAGGTCTTTTGAGACGATGACCTCTTAGCCTGTCTTTTGAACTTGCTTCCTTGATTAACAAGAGCTCTTTTGAGGTGGAAGGGATGGGTCTACTGCCAGCAGACATTGCTGACGTTACCTCACCAAGGGCAGAGTGCCGGCTTGCTGTAAAGAAGTGACTGTTCAAGAGGCAACGCTTCGTTAACGAAATAGCCCATGACGAGCCCGCAGGGCCAGAGGTCACCAAAACCTCATAGTTTCTGCCCACTGTCCTTCAGAGTTTCAACAATAAGCGGTCCGCCACGAAACGGGGACCGAGCGACGGCAGACAACGCCCACACTGCGACCCTTACAAGCGCCATGAGTACGACTGCCGCGGCCCCCAGGGCCTTGGCCGACCGCCCTTCAGGAAGCGCCTCACTCGCGGCTCCGGGGCGGGCCCCAGTTCTTCGCCCTGCCCCTACGCGGCGGGAG
>NW_009194471.1:13852-57103 GCF_000690835.1 Fulmarus glacialis | reverse complement strand
CCTGGCCTGCTCCTCCCTCTGTGATCCCATGACAGTTTCCCATCCCTTCAGTTTCCATAAGGCTTCTCTTTCCCAGTGGTTTTCTTTTTCTGTACTGTCAGTGAAGCATCCAAACACACTTATTTTTGAGGCTGGGCAATGCTAGCATCTCTCATGGGGTTGGTTCTGCAGTGCTTTGTCAATCCTAGTTGCTTTGCCCCTGTTCTGGTTGGGCTCATCTTTCCCAAGTCTGGGTGAGTGGTCCTCTGGTGTTTTGCAAGCTTTGTTACCTGCAGCTGTAAGTAGATGCGGAAATATAAAAAAAAAACCCCAAATTTGTGAAAGAAGTGTAGGCAAATTTCTGTACAGTCTAGTAAAGGGAGGAGCAATCCTCCATAGGTGTTCTTCAGTGCAATGTGCTCTGCCCTGGCACATTCCCAGCCATCCTCAGCATAAGACGTGTGGGAAAGCCCCCGCCTCGCTTTAGACTTCACCAGCCTGAAATGGTCCCTGTGGCCAAGGCAGTGATAGACCAGGGCACGAGTGTGCCTGTGTGCCCCATCACCCTGTGGCCAGCAGCTGCTGGTCGGGGACCCGGCGTGAGCCACGTGGCAGTGCTCGCTCTTCCTCGACCTGCTGGCAATGCTTTGCCTAATGCAGCTGGGACACCGTTGGTCACCTTTGCTGCAGGGGCACAGCGCTGGTCTGGCGGTGTAGCTCCGGGGACCCTCACTGCCCTTCACTGCCGTGTCCGTGGCCGGGCGGCTTCCAGGTTCTGAGCTGGAGGCACTGGGGGACGGAGCAGATGAGCAGGCAGCGCTTCCTCGCAGGAGGGTGTGACCTTTCCAATCTGCACACAAGCGTTTTGAAGGAGGGAAATTAATTAAAGTGACTTGATAGATTTCTTGGTTGGATGTAATATGAACTGTATCCTCAGAGTAAGAGGGTTTGTGATCTGCTGGTGGGCTGTGCTCAGAATCACCGTTCATTTCTCCTTGTTGTTGGAGGTCTAAATGAGTTCTGGCTGTAATGAGATTGATGTGCACAACGGTTTGATAGAGCTAATCACAAAGAATGACTTTTCCTACCAGAGCAAACGACATGAAAATGAGTGTTAGATTTTAGGGCTGACCTCAGTTCCTGGCAGGTGCTGGTGAGAGCCGGGTACTCATGGGTCTGTAGCCCTGGTGCTGCGTGGAGCTGTGACTAGCACGAAGCGAAGCAAGGGCAGTGCTGACCTTGGCTGTGCGGCCCATCCGCCTGCCCAGGTGTGCTCCTGCATCCCCAGAGGGTCGGGGGGGATTGTGGTGGGGATTTGCCCAGTTAAGGAATGAGGAAACTTCCCCCCAGTTTCAAATTAAACTTTTACTTTTCTGACCAACTAATTATAATTTCCCTGGTATTCCCAGGCTACCTGCCTGCACTGTACTTGAAGTAATGTTTTCTGTGGTATTTTTGTCAATAAGATAATGGAAAATGCCGCTTCTACCTCAGGTTAGCTTCGTGCTTGTGGGAAGATCATTAATTCCAAGCTGTAGCCACAGCTAAAAAATATATTGCTCCTTAGACCTCTGCTTCATTGCCCAAATAAAAAATGGCACATGCAGACTTGCTTCCAGGGAGACTTATGGCAGGGGAGTGCAGTGCCGGGGTGAGACGGACCTGAAGCTTGGCTGGGTTTCAGTGGCAGCTGGGGGCTGAGGGAATGTGGCTGGTGCCTTGATGGAGCGGGCATAGTCACTGTATTTTTTCTAATCTGTCCCTTTATTTGAAATTAGTTCCTTGGCTGGCCCTGACTTGGTTTCATAGCCTCCTCTTGCTCTCTGTGGCAGGTCCCGGTAGCCGTTGGGACAGCCTCCTGTGGGAGCCAGTGCCTGCAGACAAACCCGTCTTTGGTGCTTCGCATGCGAGGACCCAGCCAGAGCTCCTCTCTACTGGGGGGAAATCTTCCTCCTGGATGTTTGTTTTTTAATTCTGGTCATTTCTTTGTAATTTGCAGAGTAGGCGCAAGATCAATAGAGTTGCTTTGTAAATTGGTGATAGAAACATAATTAACAGTGTTAGGGATTTAGCTAATAGTGTTGGTTAGGAATCTTAATAGCCTCATTTGTGACGTGGCTTTTGACTTGGGATTTGGCTGACTTGATCAGGTGAAAGTGGCAAGCGAGGCACTTGTCGCTTGTTCATAGCTGGGAATATGGATTAACCTGGAAAAAGCAAATGTGTGTGAAGTGTATGTGAGATGCTGCTAGTACAGGAGGCTTTGAGACATGAGTAACCTTCAGAGCATTTGGGCAATGAGTTTAAAACCTGCATGGAAGTATGCAGAATGCGTGGTTATTTATATTGGGCAAGTTGTGGACAATTTCTTGATTTGATGATGATCCTTGGCAGCAAGTAGGCATTTCCAGGAGGCCTTCTCTCTGTCTGAGGTCTGGGGCTGCTGATGGCCCGGAGGCTCCCAGGAGGGTGAACGAGGAAGGTCCAAGCTGATGTGGTGAAGCAGAGGGCTGTGGTGATGCACTGCGGGGGCGGTTGCTCTCCCTGTCCCCAGGGTTCCAGGCTGCAGGGGGGGGCAGAGCTGCTGGCCGAGGCAGGTTCGGGGATGGTGGTGCACGCACAGCTCTCCTGCATTGCCCCAACCCAAAAACCTGCTTCCAAATGCCTTCGGTGAGCCCTGAGCTGCTGCCTTGGATGTGGAAGGGCCTTTGGGTGATGGCCTGCTTACGGATTACTGTGCAGCCCACAGTTGTTGAGAACCAGCTTGCCAGCATTGTTGGACCTGGAAAATGTTTGTGGTATAGTGTAGCAATTATATAACAAGTCACGTAAGCTGCATTTTAACATATGTGAAAGCAGAGCAAGGGGGGATGCCGTGGGTGTTTCTGGGCCCCTACAGCCTCTCCTGCCTGGGAGTGTTTAAGCTCCCTGTCCCTGCCAGTGGAGTCTCCTCCACCCCCTCAGCCCTGCGGTGCCCGGCTGGGGGCTCCCCGGGCGGTGTGCTCAGACCAGGGCTGGTGTCGAGGGGAGCTGGTGTGTGTCCGCTCCTGCGGTCACACCGAGGAGCGCCGTTGGTCCTTTCCTGGTGTGTGCTGTGCCGTTGTGGGTGAGTGGAGGGAAGGCCAGAGCTGGCGTTCTCAGTGGGCTTTGTGGGCACGTGAGCCTGGGGGAGGGCTCTCCCTGCACGTGGCCCTTGCGATGGCCGGGAGAGCAGGCGCTGGTCTGGAGCTGGCTGAGGCTTGCTTGGCTCCCGCTGGCTCAAGGGGCAGGGGCCAGGGCTGGGCATGCTGCACCTCTGCAGCTCTCCCTCTGCTCCGGAGGCGGCTCAGCCGCCTGGCCCCGTGGCTGTCTCCTGTCGTGCCCCACAGTTTTATTGGTGCTGCAACTCGACTTTGGCTCCTCCACGGAGGGCGGGCAGCGCAGTGGTGGGGCTGTGCCCATCTCACCCATTCTTTGGAGGCACGGTGGGGGACGGCCCTGGTTGCTTCCGTGCCACTGCCTGCTGGGCCTGGATGTGACATTTGGCTGGTGCTGTGAGGCCACCAGGACTGTGGAGCTGTTTCTCTGCAGCTCGTTCTCCTGGGGCACAAATTCCATCTCTTAAAAAGCACTTAATAAACTAACAATGGCTTGAAAGGAGGCAGTGAACAGAGCGACATCCCAGGGAGGCAGTGAAGAGCTGGAGGAGGAGAACCTGTGAGGAGTGCAGGCACAGAGCTGCTTGCAGAAGGGTGCTGGCTTCACCTTCTCTGGGTGAGAGCCCCAGTGCAACTATCCTCCCGTTACCTCTGCTTGTTCCGAATTGATGGTGGTTAGCAGGGTGCTTGGTGCCAGCAGTTTGTAATCTTGTCTTACATTGGGAAGTAGAACCTGAGCCTCTGATTTATTTGCATGCTGCAGAGCAAAGGGAGAATGTACTCGAGCACTTCCTCTAACTGAAGCGGGATGGGGACTTTGGGGAATAAATAATTTGATGACACCAGGACTTAAATGCTTGTTCAGCTGCATTGATTTCATTCAAAGGGTCTCGCAGTTGCATTGATCTGGGTCTTTCTGCTATCTGCAGAGCCTGGGGAGTGGGAGGGCTGGTCCCAAACGCATGTGAGTGCGTGTATGATATTTTACCAAAGCTTCTTGGTGCTTTTCTCACAGCTGCTCAGCAGCTCTGGGGTGTTTGCTCAGGTGCCTGTGGAGGGGAAGAGTCTCCCCAAAGGGTTATGTAGCTAATTGTTGCTAGCTGCCCGTTATGGATGGGAGAAGAAGAACCTCTGTATCTGTTTATATGCTTTAATTACTTCACTATAAATGAGCCGATGCACAGGCTAACCTAACAAAATTAACAGTAAAACAAAACAAAAAACCAACAAAACCCAAAACACCGCCATCCCCACCCCAGACCAGTCTGTTTTTTCCACGCACTCGCCCCATGCCAGAGCTCCTCGTCCTGTAATAAGGGAAGAAGCAGTCTTCAGGGTCATTTCCTCTCCCTGGCTGTGCCAGGCCTTGTTCGCCCCCGACCCTCCTGGCTAACCTCCTCATTCTTAACCGGGGGCTCTGCTCTTGTCTCTCAAGGGCTAAACTTGTTAAAATGAATCATATTTGGCATATCTCCCTGTGGTGCCTCTCCAGATAAAAGTGGTCCCAGCTCGCATGCTCTGTTTTTGTTTTGTTTCTGTATGTGACAATTTTCTCTATACAAAACCCTCTTTTGTCAGTTTGTAGAAGAGATTATGGGGAGACAAGAGCCCGCCTTTTTTATATCATTTTGCGCTTTCTCATGGCTCCGCGAATGGCATTGTTCATGGGCAAGGAACAATGACATTTTTCTGTTCCCATATCTGATGTGATTAAAGGAGCTGCAGAGCAGAAGTTACACTGAAGATTATAATGAACAGAGGAGACCTTGCTACTGGACATGAGGTGCAAGGGAAGATTTTGGCCCCAGACTTGCTTCCTGTAAAATAAATCCCCCTTTTTCTAATCTGCAAAAACATCTGGAATTATGCCCTTGATAAAGACTGTAAGTGGACAAAGTGCATCCTTCATGTGCCCTCCTGGCCCCAGAGTGCCTTCATGTTGGGCTCAGCGTGAGAGCAGCTACCCTTGCTCCCCAGGGTGCTACATGGCCGCGGATGGGAGGAGTGCATTTAGATCAAAAAGCACAAGGAAAAAGCTTACCAGCAAGCTGTTAGGCAAGGGGCTAGAGCCCTTTTAGGAAGACCAGAGGGGAACTTGCATTTAAAGATTTTTAGCTGAAAGGGATCTGAGACATCTGTAAAAGAGCAGGAGGTGAGAAAGCTGGTTCTTTGTGGCTGGCCTGGCTTCCTTTCCTTGAAGTCCTTAACAGCAAGGAGGGTCATGCTGGGGGGGAGTTGAAGAGGCTTGGATACCTGCTGGGGTTTTTTTAGCCTTGTTTCCTGAGGGAATAATCACACCGAGTATGCTGTCTGTTCTTCACCTGCTAGCACGGGAGCCCTGTTGTCAGGTTGCAGCCTCATCTGTGGAGGAAGAGGGGCTGGAAGGCTGAAAGGATCAGGCTGGTGACGGTTTCAGCCTTGGCAAGGTGGAGGAGCACGCTGTGTCCTGGTGCCTGCCCTCGGCTGGGCAGCACATCCTGGTCGGTTGCAGGGAAATGAGGGGATTCGCAGGTGAGGGGCTGAGCTGCAGCTGCAGCATGGTGCGGGGGGTTTCTGGTGGGCAGGGTGCAGCAGAAGGGAGTGCATGGGGCAGTGCCCTGGCACTGGTGAACTGGGGATGGGGGAAGATGGGGTGGTGCACACTCTTCAGTGAGAAGGGACTCTTTGGGGCTGTCTTCTCCACGCTCCTCCTACCTAGGAGCCCTCGACCCTCTCGGAGGGGAAGCTGCCTTTGCCCTCTGTGGGCAGGAAGGCTGCCTGGAGGCCAGCCTGAGTTCTGGAGGGGAAGGATTCATTTCTCACCTCCCTGGGATTGGGCCATAGCCTCCCTTGTCTGCTGGGGGATGCTCAGCCTTCACATCCTTTCCCTCTCTTTTCCTGCAGCTTGCATTGTCATATACTTTGTTATTGATATGTAAAATGGCCCCTTTGTAGACTCCCAGGCACTTCAGGCATCTGGAAGGGATGATGTTACCAGGCTGTGGCTGGGTAGGGCCCTGCAAGCAGACGCTTTCAGCGCAGGTAGTGGGAGCAGGCGTGCTGTGCAGCAGTGGTCACAGCGAGGGACCACCCTCTGGGCTACCCCAGGTGCTGAGCACAGGCATGATGAGTCCACAGGGAACCAGAAGACACCGAGGAATCTGCGTGATTGGGATCTTCCCAGGTACTGGGCTGTCTGAAATCCAGATGTGGACAAGCAACAGCTCTTGTTGGTTATGGCAGCGGATGAGGCAGCCGGGTCTGATAACTGTGTGGCCAAGTCCTCGCAGTGAGACCTTGTGGAAGCTGGACTGGCAAAGCTTAAGCTAACTGCAAACCTGATGTGGGCTTTTGGCAGCAAATCTCTACGAGCTGTGACTATAGCTGGTGAAGGGGTGGGAGCTTGCCAGCACCTGAGGATGCTTTCCATGCAGGTTGATTTCAGAAGTCCTGCCCTTCCTTAGAAGGCATCACTGGTGTATGTTTCAGTGCATCTCCCTAACGTTCTCCTAGATCTTATTCTGCATGCACAGAGCTTTAGGCTGCTGTTGGTAACTTGGACAAATATACACAACGTGCAAAATACCTGTCCAGGAAGTGATCTCAGCATCTGTCCCCCATCGGCCCTGGATTTTCACTCCAAAAGCTGGGGCTGAAGTGGCAGCCCAGGGAAGGACTAGTCTGTCTGGACAAGGAGCTCAGATCTGCTGTTGTTGTGAAGACCTGGGGCACAGGGAGTCTGTTCCCAGCCTGGGGGTGTGGGGATGGGGAGTGAGGCTTTGTGAGAGCTGGTGGGTGCTTGTACTGAAGGTGGGCAAGTGCTGAGTTAGCTTGAAGAGCCTGTTTGTGTGAGGAGGGGGGTACACAGGAGCATCTGGGTCTGCAGGCATCAGATTTGCAAGACAGAGACAGTCTGTCTCCTACTTTTATTTCCAGGTCTGCAGGCATCAGATTTGCAAGACAGACAGTCTGTCTCCTACTTTTATTTCCGTTTTCAAAGTTGTGGAAGAAGGGCGTCTAAGGTCTTTCAGTGACTGGCATCCTTGCATGAAATTAGTCATCCTGGAGCTGGCGTCAGAAGGAGAAGGACATGCTTTGTATTGCAGTTGTGTTCTCCAGTGCACTTACTGTTTGCTGTACACATTTGCTTTTCCTCTTGATAACTTCTCTGTGGACTCTTGCACCAAAAGCAGTATTTACCAATGCATATTCGATCTACTGTGTGGTGCTGAGATGCACAGCTGGAATGCTAAGTTGTCTCCATCACAAGGCATGGCTGAGTCTTGCAGGAGGCCCTGCTTCATAACAGCATGAGCACCACTTCTGCAGACCCTGTTGGCGGAGGCCAAAGAACTGTTAAATCCTCTTCCCAAATGCTTTTGGGTGTGACCATCCGTGCTGCGACTGTGGGAGGCCTGGGGGTTGCTTGCTGAGTGACTGAGGTTCCTCTCTGCTGTCCATCGTCTCCCTGGGAGGCGGGGCTGGTGAGAGCACAGAAATGGGGTGTCCGGCAGCAATGTGCTCAGCATGCCACCGCAGTCTGTGCCCACACTGCTGCTTGCACTCTGCCCAGCATCGCAGCGGGACTTGGGAACTGTTTGTAAAGCTTCCAGAGTGGGGATTTGGCTGCTCAGGTCGGCTGGATTTGGTTCTTGTTTTTCAGGGTGACTCTCTGGAAGTTGCTCTTGCTCAGTGTTTTTCTTTGGGTTCATGGAGGCAACTTCAATGACTGCATATGTATAAACCGGAGAAGGTGGTTTATAAAAAATCAAGTTTCTGGTGACAGCTGCTGTTACCATGCTCAGTGTTGCATGGCCAGAACAGAAGGGATTTCTGTCCTGAGGTCTGTACGCTCTTACTAGGCAAAAAGAGGTGCTGGGTGGGGTAGGGCTGCAGCAAGAAAGCTGTGGCAGCAGAGGAGACCCCCGTGGTGATGGGACACCCTCCAGCTGTGCTTGCCTCTGCAATTTCCTCAAATGCATAATTGACTGCATCGGCTGTGGCAGTTGGGAAATGTGTTTGTGCTCCCCTCTGGAAGGAGAAAAAAAATGCTATTTCTTTTCTTAAAAATAAAAAAATCTTTGGCAAGCTCTTCCCACAATACATGTGGTCCTATATTAGCATGGGAGGGGTTAATCCTGGCTTGAAGGGCAGAGGGCTGATGTGGGCCAAGCAGCACAGTACGTAGCATGTTAAACTGGAAGTTGTACAAGAAGGGAGAAAAGCTTTTCTACCCACAAGGTGAGGCAGGAATCAATGAATCAAAGACATAGGTATTTCATAAAGCATGTGGCAGGAGGCAGCCCTTGGATTACTAGAAATAATGTGATATATTAGCCCTTGATTTGGCGGAGTCTGCCTTATACTAAAGAGGAGGAGAGTGTAAATTGTGATGATTTGTGTAGAGTTTCTGACATTATCTTGGCAAAAAAGGGGCCATCTATACAGATAAATGCACTTGATCGAAATCGTGCATGTGAATTTTTATATGCACTTTTTTTGCATCATTAGAGAGGTCTTGGATGGACATTAGGAGATCTGTATAAAATGAGGCTTCGTAACAAATATAATTTGCAGTCTCAGGGGGAAGGCCCCTCCATGATTTTACTTTCTTTAAGGAAATTATTTTGCCAATACCAAGACCCTCAGGATTACAATGAAGTGTCCCAGGCTCAGGGCCATGCCTGTGGGTGGAAGAGGAGGTCCTCTGTGCGGGTCAGGGAGCTCCCACTGTGCTGAGCCTCAGAGGATGCACACCTTTTGCCCTAGAAGTACAAAGATTCGATATCCCACATCTTTCCTGGGGAGACCGCAGGGCAGAGGGTGAGCATTCCAGCCTGGGCATTGCCAGGTTCCTGTGCGGAGCAGCTCCTGTGCCTTGACACGGGGTCGGCAAGCGCTCGCGGCAGGGTGGGAGAGCAGTGTCCCTCCAGCATGCTGGGAATGGCGAGGATGGTGCCGGAGGGCCGGGCTGCGAAAGGACCTGGGAGAGGCCAGACGAAATGCCAAGCCTTCAGTTAGTGGGGGCTCCAGTGCTGTGTTTTCTCTGTGGCAATTGGCTCAGCTATACTTTCCCCTGCAGCAGTACCCACTGTAAACTGTAAATTAAGCTTGCCTGAAAATAAGAGAGAACATATCCTCATTCTGCATCATTCTGAGTTAGAGCTTCAGCTGCCTGTGAGTGGAGATAAGTGAGAATGTTTTTGCTCCCTTTTTTTGTTGATGAACCTTTTTTCTGCAGTAGTTGCTTAATACTTGCTCCGTATACAAATGCACATTGCTCTTTTTGTCTGTGCATTAGAAATCCTCCCTACCCGTAAGCTGGACATACTGTTAAAGTCATCACTCCAAAATCAGCTTGCTTTATATTTAGGCTTTCAAGTCAAAGGGTTTTAGTTTGTGTGTAATGCTGTATTCCAGTTTGTGGCATTGCAGGGCCCCAGGTGGCTAGTCTTCTCTACACAAGTCAAGCTGTACTGTCAGAGTGGGCTGCCAGGATGTGAAGTTTTGGACCGAGTATGTCTAGGCTGGCTGGAATTGAAGTTAATTGATCTGATTTTGTAGAGTAGACCAGTGACTGAGTGACTCTTCTAAAGTATCTGCCTGTGAAAGTAAGGTCAGTGCCGGATTCAGATTGTCACGTTGGGATTTGAGGTCCCTGGTGTTGTGCAGACAGGATTGTGCTGAGTGTGCCTGAGCTGCCTGCTGGGGCTTTACAGACCGGCAAATTCTGTGTGTATATGGACATAAAAGTCTTATCACAGCATGTGCCCTGGGGAACACTGTTTTCAAAACTGGAAGGACTTCTTCAGCAGGCCTCCGATAAAGTTCCTTAGCTCTTTGTTAAGGATGGATCCTGTTCCTGATCCTATGACAGAGGGAGAGGACTAGCCGCAGGTCCCGGCACCGCTCGGATGGTGCCAGGGGAGCCCCTGCGCTGCTGGCACAGTGCGCGGCTGCGGGCAGACGGCCCTCGGCTGGGGCCAGGCGGGTGGGCTCTGCACAGGATGCTTTGAACAGCTAATATAACTTCCCTGACCATAATTCTTTCTCCTCCATTATTTCATTGGCTCTAAGTGTTCCCGCTTCATATAACCCTGCAA
This sequence comes from Fulmarus glacialis, assembly GCF_000690835.1. Taxonomy (NCBI): domain Eukaryota; kingdom Metazoa; phylum Chordata; class Aves; order Procellariiformes; family Procellariidae; genus Fulmarus; species Fulmarus glacialis. The sequence goes on along the minus strand of NW_009194471.1, from coordinate 46,905 downwards.
AATCAACAGTTGAATTTAATATGACTGAGTAATTCATATGGCACAGGTACTGACAGTGGTAATTCAGCCTCTAAATTATGATCATAAATTTCCACGGCATGGCACTGCCGAGGGGGGTGATGATTTTATTGGGCAGAGCAGAATCACTCAACTAATTAAACAGGGAAAGAAACGTTCGGCTGCCTGGGGTGCAGCACAGCCTGCACAGCATACGACCGGCCGGCTTGCAGCGCAGGCGCGTGCCAGGGCGTGCTGGGGCAATGTGGCATGAGCCCGCTTGGGCCTTTGTTAGAAGTTGCTGCACTTGCTCTGGTCCTCTGCAGAGGTGGTGGTGGCTCTGCGAGGACTGCCTGTGTCTGGACAAGAACGAGCAGCACACTGCTGGGGGTTGAGAGCGGTGCTTGTGGCTGGTCAGCCTCAGGCGAGTGAGAAAGCAAAAGGCAGGCAGAGGGACTGAGGGTAGATGTGCCTCATGCTCTGGCTGTGGTGATGCCCAGCTGTGCTGACCATTAGCTCTGGAGCCAGTCTCCAATGCTCAGATTTACAGGGCTGACTTGGTAAGAGATCTGAATTTCTGTGTCAGGAGGTGAGTTGGGTCTCTTAGTGCTCCTCTGAATCATAATAAAGAAAGTCTTTAATCAGTTTATAATTTGGAATTATTAAAAGACTAAAACATAGCTATTGCTTCCTGTTTCTGTATTAGGAAAGATGAGCTTCAGCTGTTGTATTCTTTGCGGAGCTCAACTGTGGCTTTATGTAAATAAAGAATACTGTGAGCAGTGAGCACCCCAAGCCACGAGCATTGGGCTGGGAAATGTGATGCCTCTTGGTGCCTGGTCTGAGAAGTGGAACAAGAGGGAGCGTGAAGAAGCAGCGTGGGTGCTGCATGTGTGTGGGAGCCAGGTACCCAGCGGTCTCTTGGGGGTGGTGATGGCACTCTGGGCTTCTGGAGACTCTGACCCTCTTCAGCTCAGAACTGGCGCTGCTGTGGAAGCAGCTGCTTAACCTTGCCATGGGCATTGCTTGGCATTTGAGCTGAGACGTTTTCTGTGTGATCCAAGAAGTGCGAAATGAAGCGGGGGGTGCGCTGGGCACATGCTTTATGGGGTACCTAGGACCCTCCAGGCAAGCAGGGGCTCCCATCTGCAGTGGAAGTGAAGTGTGGGAAGCCCAGGCTGGTGGAGGCTGTGTTCACCGGCCCAGGGCCAGCTCCTGCCTCGTTTGCAGGAGGAACCCTGCTCACTGGTCGTGGCATTGGTGCTGTTGTGCTGGCTAGCATGCACAGGGGCGTCATGCTGGGGCCCCCTCCTTGGCTGAAAAGTACAGGTAGGCCGTAAGTTACTGAACCGTGGGAGGGGTTTATGAGCCAGACATGCAAGAATGGTCCAAAGTTAGAGAAAATGTATTTATTACAACACTTTTCATGGGCAAGTTATCATTTTGTCAAACTTTATTAGAGAAAGTAATTAATGGGCTGTAAAAGGTGCTAGTGCGTAGCCAGTAAAAGAGCTAGTCCTGTGCAAATTGGCAGTTCATAGATTTATGGTTCCTTCTTTCCCCATTTATTAATATGGAGAATGCACATGAAGTGTGTTATGTGTATGGGCTGGTGAGCCCTTGTGTTCGTGCACAGGCACCGTGCTCCTGGGGCCTGGCCGCAGTGATGGAGAGCAGAGGGGGTGGCAGGGGCTGCTGGGTGCGGTTGCCTGTTCCTCCCTCCCCGTCATCCCCCAGGTTCTGGTGTCTCTGCATGGCGAGCAGTGCTGAGGATGAACAAGGATTAAACACATCTTGCCTGTTATGGGTGGGCTGCAGCCCCTGCCCTGCAGCGAGGGCTGGCATGGCACGGGAGGTGCTCAGTGCGTGCCCAGGTTGGGTGTCCTGTGGGCCCAGAGTGGGTAGAGGTGCATGTCCCACGGGAAGGGAGATGTCCTACATTATTAAGGAGCATGAGGTAGAAACCATCACTCTGTTCCTGAGGGTGATCTGAGCCTGCCCAGGCTGAGTGGCTGGCGGTTCTCTGGCGGGGTCTGCTGCCCGCTACTCCCTGCAGCACAGCCCTGGCAGACCTGCTGTTTGCAAACACCAGGCGCTGTGCGGTGGCTAGTGGGGCACGAGGTGGCCCAGACCCTGGGGCAGCAGCCAGCGCTGTGCAGTGGCCATTCACCTGCGTGCTTGGGGAGGGTCTCGCCTGGGCGATGGAGGTGGGCTGCAGCAGCTGCTGCGCATGTGAGCCCGGCTGGCGGTCTTGGTGCCCGCCCTTCCCGTGGCTGCGGCGCAGGGGCCGGGGAGGTGGTTTCTATTCTGTGCTCTCAGCTTTTTTTTTTTGCTCAGATTTCTCGGCTGCAAACCCCTTGTTGGTATGTGCCAGTGTTCTGGACATCTTGATTATACAAGACTGTATGTCTGCGCTCCTCATCTCACTATTGTAGGGTTACTTGGGAGCTGATTTAGTTTAATTATGCCAGGGGAAAAGGAACCAAAGCAAAGTTCTGCCAGGGCACCTCCAAGGACTTCACAACCAGTGACAAGCATCAGGAGAAGAAATGGAGATAGCCAGTGCGCTGGCCCTACCATGTCCCTCTGAATTAGCTTTGTGCTGGGACATATCAGGCCTGTGATCTGGGACTTACCTCCCCTCCACCCAGTGCCGGTGCTGTCCTGGGTGGGGTGGCTGTCATTTCGTCTGGCTTGATGCTGTTGGCAAATCCTTCAGGATGTTCTTGCATTCATGAGCCGGGCATATTCAAAAGGGCTACAACAGCAAAACTAAACCCTTCTGCTTCAGATTGCTGGTAAAGATGCTCATTATAGATAAGCAGCAAGCAGACTCAGTGCCCAACTGTCCTCTTGCTGAGCAGTTAGGGCAAAAGATTTGGCAGCTTTCAAGAACTGAAGAAAATGGTGCAAGCTGTGTAATTTCCCCAATTATTTCACCTTTTGAATGGTAGGTCAGGATCCTGGAATATCAATTTCTAGATACCTTCTTCTCAGTGTTTACAAGCAAGCTCCTCGCCTTATCTGCAGGCAGCACAACCCCTGCATTAGCAGTGGCGATGCCTATCCTCTCCGCACGGCTCCGTGTCCCTGGGTGGGATGTGCTCTCGGGGTAGAGTACAGTGCTGATGCAAGGAAATGGGAAGCAATCCTGTGTGCTGGTCTTATCTAAGGATTTCTCTTTCAGATGTTTTAAAGGAATCTCCTGTGATGCTTATCTGGCGATCAGATGGGGTAAAAGGTCTGGGACAGCTACTGAAACGGATAAAACAAATAACCAAAAATGCTTTTACTTATACTGTGAATGTGAAAAATATGATTTTTAGTGTTTAACAGCAATAAATGTCAGGGGTGCTCGTGCAGATCTGAGCAAATGGTGAATCCTCTTCCGGCCTTGCAGCACCCCAAGGGATATTTGGGATGTCCCGAATCTGCCTTCTCCAACTTGGCTGCCTTCATTACCCTGCTGCGCTGCCTTTTAGTGCTGACCTGTGCCTGGATGGCATGTAGTGATGGATGAGAGCAAGCCCCTGGCTGCGGTGGAGTGAGGACGGCTGGTGGTGAGCATGGCTCTGTCCCTGTGCTTCTGCTGTGGCTGGTTGGAGCTGTGGATGTCCTCCGTTTCAGGACCCCCCACCGTCGCTGCAGTGCCTGAGTCCTCTGTGCAGGGCCGGTCCCGGGTGGGCAGCGTGGCACTCACGGCAGCGCTGGGAGCTGTGCTCGGCCAGCCCCTGCCTGGCCCCTGCCTGCTCGCACGGAGGTCTGCTGCTCGCTGTCCTTCACCCACCAGTTGGCATGCACGAGCCAGCACCTGCAGGACACGGGCTGCTGTTTACCAGCATCTCTTCACGCAGATGAGCACCAGAGATACCACTTGTCTGTTCTGGAAAAACAGAAATAGCATGGGGAGTGTAGGGTGCAGCCTCATTGTTGAGGGGAGCTCTGTGTCCTTGCAAAAGGGGCCAAGCCTTGATGGCTGATGTACCAGGACGCTTGGGATATGAGGTGGCCCGGACCCTGGGGCAGCAGCCAGCGCTGTGCAGTGGCCATCCACCTGCGTGCTTGGGGAGGGTCTCGCCTGGGAGATGGAGTTGGGCTGCAGCAGCTGCTGCGCATGTGAGCCAGGCTGGCGGGCTTGGTGGCAGCCCGCAGGGGCCGGGGAGGTGGTTTCTATTCTGTGCTCTTGGCCTGGCCGGAGCCCCTGCCTGGCCTTTCAGCACGGGGACCTGTCCTCTCCCTGTGGCCGACTGCTCTCCCAGCCAGAGGTCCCTTTCTCCTTGGCCTGATCTGCTCCTGTCCCAGCTCTGTGTGTGGTGTCTTGTTTTCTCCTGGGGATTACGTTAATACCATTGATTGGTTTGTTTTAAATAGCTCTGGCTGCTAGGTCATTATTACTAGATGCTGATGCATAATTTATTGATAGAAATTATTGGCTGCCTGGTAGAGGGGCATTGACTTCCACCTGTTAACCCTTCACCTGCCCGCATGACCTCTTGTCGTTTCTGTGGTCTCGTAACACCCAGCTTTTTCCAGGCTGTAGAGGGTGATTTTATTTTCCACAAGCTCCCTTCTCTTTTCCTCTTTTGGAAGGGGAGATAGGCAGGTCTGCATTAGTGACTGCCTTAACAGCCAGGAAGAATCAGTGTGGTTGAGTGGCTGAGTTGAAAGCAGAGCACGTGTTAATGTCCGTGGCTGGCACTGGTTTATACTGGTCTTTTGTCTCCCCATTGCAGAGCGTCCCCCATGCCTTGACTGCCTTTGTTTGGTACACTTGTGGGTTTGCTTGCAGAGATAGGCTGGGAAAAGTAGCTTTGCCTGTTGTGAGCCTTGGCGGGAGAGAGTGGGATGGTGTTGCTTTCCTCCAGGGAGCTGAGCCCAGCTGCTCCTGCCATTGAGGGATGCTGCCAGTCCGTACGCAGTGGGGCTAGAGCTCCGTCTCCAGCCCAGAGCTGGCAGTTTGCAGGGAACCTATTGGCACAGGTCAGGCTACTGGCAGAGAGTAGAGTGCTGCGTTAGGGAGCTGTTGGCTGGGCTCGGGGAGTGCCTGATGTTTAAAAGATCAGAAACATGAAACCAGAACTAGCCAGTGAAAACAAGGGATTTTGCTCAGGCTCCACAATTGCTGCCTGCTGCTCTGCTTCTGCTATTATCGCACTTCCTACAGTGCCAGGAGCTAATCCAGGCTTCCCTCTGTGCTGGACTCTCAGCTGCATGGAGCTGCTGAGCCTGCAGCCAGCGTGTCACTTGCTGGCAGGGCCCTTGCCCCCCAGGACCTGGGACAGACTGCTCGGTCACGTCGGTGGAGAGGCATGCCAAGGCAGTGCCTCGCCATCACCACCCTGCACCAGTGGCAGAGGGTGAGGTCTTGGCACACCTAATGGACAGGCTTTTGCATTCGCATACCTGCTCCCAGTCGCAGTGGCTTTGCAGTCATGGGTGCCTGCAGGTGTGGCGTGCTAAAGCCAGTGTGGTGGGGGAACCACCTGAGTTCTTCAGCAGAAACCTGAGGGGCAGGCATGTGTCTGAAATCTCTTTGGGACTTGGTGTCGCCTGCCAAGAACTCATAGCCCCCAAACCTCTCTCTGAGTTATGCCTTGGCTTTCAAATCAGGCAAGCTGACTATATGGAGTAACTTTATATGAATTATTTGTAGAACAACCCTGGATCAAGATCTTTTATTTTCTAGAAGTCTTTGTTTTTCCAGGCACACAGAAGTGCGTGTGCTCTTGCTGTCTGTCTATCCTAGGGAGCACCTACCTAACCCCCCAAAGAGGAGGAACAAACCTGGAGCTTAAACCCCCTCCAAACAGGGAGTGCCCTGGCTGCTGCTGTGTTCCTGGGTGAAAGAGGGGTGTCCTCACCTGCCTTGGGTGATGGGAGTTCCACGTGGTGAATGTCCCTCAGAAACAGGACCAGGTCTCTAGTTTGCACAGACAGTTTTTTGTGAGACTTCTGTGGAAGAGACCTCTTGAACCCTTCTAAGACCAAGCACAGACTGCGGGGTGTTGGGTTGCTGACTCCTGGTTTATGGTCCTGCCTTCCCATTCAAATCAGCTGTGAGCCCAAGTGCCTTCCTGTGGCTGACCCTCTGATGTGGTTAAAGCCCCTCTGAGCGGATGCTCGTGTCCTGGCAGGGACCAGGAAGCGTCTTGCAGTGAAGTACTGCAGTTTCTGCTTTAGTCTGTGGAGACGAGGAAACGGGTGGCTACTTTCTCTGCAGGCCATGGTCAAATGTCTTTTATTTCACATTATCCTGGTTTTCTTTGCAGTGCTGACATTCATGCAGATCCTAATTTCTGTGTCCCTTGCTTCTGCTGCCAGCATGGCAAAAGTCTTGCAGGCACCTCTCCAAGCACGTCCTTCGTCTTGCCTCATCTTGTGTTGATCAATAGGCTGCTTGGGGTGTGCTGCTAGCTGTAGCCTTGCTGCTGTCAGTGGAGACCCACCCATGCCCACCCTCTGCAGTGGAAGGCAGGCAACCAGATGTTCCTCAGGGGCTCAGGAGACAGGAACATGGAAACAAAGCTTGGCCAGTGTTCATGTCTCGTACTGCTGGTGTGCTCTTCTGGGCCAAGGAATGCTGCTAAAGCACAGCGTGATTAAGGGCCTTACAACACTATTGTGCTAGGACTTCACTAAGCAGGCCCAGAGTAATCCTCTTGTGGAGGAAATGTACGTGTGTCTTCTACACCAGACTTTGGCTTTTGACTGGGACATGCATGTTGATGAGATGCAAGGGTATCACAGCCCAGGTCTGAATGCTTTCAGAGCTTCCTCTGAAGACCCGTGGTACCCTGGTGCGCCAAGAAAATACTCCAAGAAAGGCTGTTTGCATGGTGTCTGGTGCTCCCAGCCAGAAGAATGGAAGGAGGATATGAAAATGAGTAATTATCTTTAAAAGTTATCCAGATGTACTTGCTGGCCTTTTCTTTTGCGTACCCCGAACCGGTTTCTGTCTTCCTTGCTGTAGGTTCTCAAAATCTTGGAGAAAATGGATTTTTGGAGGGTGAGGGAGGGAGAAATCAATGAAGTCAGATGCTAATTTCACAACTGGAAACGTGAAATATGTCTCATTTAAATGGCAGAGCAGCAGCTGGCCATTTCTCTTGGTGTGTTTCTGCCTGTGGTGATAAAGCTTTGCAGTGCAGCAGTGGAGAGCATCGGGCGGGGGGCTGAGAAGGGCAGGGCATTAGCTCCTTCCCTGGGTTGGTTTTCCTGGCTGCAGCACGCTGATATCCTGGCTCTGCTCCCTGTTTATGAAAGAAAGATTTAAGTTTGTTTTGTTTTTCAAATTGTTCCCAATCCCCAGGAAAGTTAATTTTAAGCCCTTCCAAGGTTTTTAATTAGTAGGTTAGTGCTGGTTCAGGCTCCCCTCCCTCCCCCTGCAGAGAGGGAACAGTGCTGTCCTTGAGCTGTGCCCAGGTTGGAGGATGCTCAGGGGGTGGTCGCAGCTCCCAGGGGCCGGAGGGGTTATTGGTCGGACTGGCTGCTGGTGGAGGGCGATCCATCCTTCCTCTGGGCTGAGGCGGGGAAGGCACTTGCAGGGGGAAGGGACAGTACTGCACAGCTAGTGCAGGGTATCTGGCAGGCTTTAGTGCATGACAGGCGTGCGTGGCTGGGCTGAGGGGGCTTCTCCAGGGACAGCAGAAGTAGCTTGTGCAAACTGCAGAGGACTGTTCTAGGTTGGTGTTTGCTGCAAACTGTTCTTTGTGTCTATGCGTGGCTTCCTTCAGAGATGGCACAGGAGGGAGTGAGCTTTGGCTTTTCATCTGTCCCCATTTAAACCTCCTAGCCAGCTTTCCAGCTCCGTGTCAGGCGAGGGGCTCCTTTAGCACACAGCGTTCATTCGCAATGAAGCCTCTGGCAGCTGTTTTCCTTGGATGTGTTCCCTAGATCAAGAGTCAGCACATGCTCACCACGAGACCTATTTGGTAAACGGGTTGAGAACAGAGATAATCTTAGACTAGTTTGGACTGCTTATGAGGACTGGAACAGGCTCAGTTCATATTTGAATACTACTTCAGAGCTGGTCTGCTGTTAGGTTCAGTCATGCAGCTTCTGGTCAGATAGCTGTCACATGAACATGGATGTGCACTTATCTGATTGCCTATTGTCTGCGTGAGGATGACCCTTGTACTGTGGATAGGGAGGAAAAATGGAAGAAATTCAGTCATTCGTAAAAATGGATAAATGAATCTGTATTTAACATGTATTCCAAGATCTATGCCTATGTCTTGCTTATCTGTCCTAGAGAAACAAACCTCTGTGCCCAGCTCCTCTGAAAACTCTTGCCTTTTTCCCAAAGCCTGTCATTATGAAGAGCTTTGGATCTTCTAAATGAAGTCACAGCGTAAAAGGTACCGGGGAGCCGGTTTGTCCAGTTTCCAGTACAGATGTCCCCTTTGCACGAAGTGTGGACATCTGTATCGGAATATTACGTCTGCATTTCTTTGAATGATTTTACCAGCAACTATGTTTAAATCGCTGTCAACATAGAACTCGGCTTTACCTTACTCAAAAGATCATATTAGGTGATTTAACCTGATATCCTGGGTTTAGCAGGAAGATTAGTAGCTGTTAAAATGCAAAGTCATATGCCATTGATAATCTATCACCACCAGCAATTCCTGGGTAATTGTCACTTAGTCAACATAACGCATTGGGTGCAGAACACTGGGTGCCGGCGGCTCCGCTGGGAGGGAGCACGTGCCCTGGACACGTTCCTGCTGCGTCTGCTTTTCTGAGCTTTCAGACTAGTGCTGCTTGATGCATTTCTAGCTGTGATGGAGGCGGTGGTGGTGCAACCCAGGCTGAGCCCTGTCTGGCCCATTCGGGACCTGGCCCTCGGTGCGAAGCGGCGTAGTGATGCTGTTTCAAAGGCCCTTCTCTGCCTCATGCTACTCAGATGTAAATTAATTTTTGGCAGAGCTTTCCGAGCACTGTGACTGCCAGTTAAATCAATTGAGACAAATCCCCTTTATCTTAAGGAAGAGCTGAGCCTGGGCTGGATGTAAAGTGGAGGAAAAGGGAGGTTCTGCCATGTGGGTTCTCGTACCCCAAGCCCACGCCGTGCGCAGGTTGGGGAGGTCAGGTCGGAGATGCCGTGCTGCCTGCTGGCTCTGCCTGTTCTGCGCTGCGGAGCACTCCTCAGGTCTTTGGCCTCCAGAAACACAGCTGCAAATCGCCGGGCACACTTCTAAAGCTGCCTGTGGGAGTTGCTCAGAGAAAATCCAGCTCCAGGAGTTGGTTTACAAAAAGGAAAAAGATTTGTGCCTAAACACCCATGCAGCGTTTTGTGCATTCACCCACTCCGATAGCAGGGGATTGGGCATCCCATCCGAACAGCACTGCAGCTCAGCCTTGTGCTGCCTGGGATTTGCGTGAGCTTAATAGCAGGAATCAAATGCTTCTGTACCGGCAGAGATACAACGTAGAACTGAATGCATGTTGTCCTTACCATGTGCTATTCGTATGGAAGAATAATCCATAAATCAAGATATTACAAGGTTATTTAGTGATTCTTCAACTGTTATACATGTGTCAACAACAAATAAAAGAAGCATTTGATAGCATTAGTCCATGTGCCAGGAAATCCTCCTGGTTCCTTTCCTTACCTAAAGAAGGGGAGACCTAAGGCTATTTGGATTAGCATGCTGTGCTGCGATGCTCTTGCACAGGCAGTGCGTTCTTCCTAAGCACTGCCAAGAATTTGCTTCTCACAGAGATGTGTAATGTGATTGCAGTGGAAAATACATGCAAATGTTTAGCTGCTTCTTTTTTTTCTAGAGGGGAAGAGATCTTGATTAAACAGTAATTAAGAGTGTTTTGGACAACACAAGGCAGTCTCTCTCCCAGGTGCTTAATAAGTGCCAAGACCGTTGAGTGAAGTGTTTATTTAGCATAGTAATAGGAGGCAGTTATTGCCAGGCTCACCAGAACTGAGTCTCCATTGTATATGTAACCTTCGGTAGCATGTGCTGCATGCTCTGTCCCATCAAGGGCAATGCACAGGCAGAAAAGCCTCCTGCCTATTGCCCATTTGCGTTGCTGCCGCTTCCCTGAAGTGAGGTGGAGGATGAAGCTCTCCCTCCCCGGGGAGGGTGGCTGTGGGCACTTGGTCTCGAGGCGGGTCCAGCGTCGCAGGCAGCAACCCCAGGACTGTCTGTGGCCCTGGGGTGACAGCTGAGTCTGTCCCTCGGTGTGTCTGTGGGCAGGGGGCCCGTGGCGAGCCGGGGGCTACCTGCGGTGGTCTTCCCCAAATACCATCCTTCGGTGCTGCCCGCTGACTCCTCTCAGCCGAGCCCTGGCATCTCTCCCCTCGCCCACCGCTCCTGGGTGGGACGCCCTCCCCCAGGCACCGTCCCTGCCGAGCAGGAGACATGGGCTACAGGCTGCAGCCAATGTGTGCTTCATGGGTCTGCCTCTGGCGCTGCAATGCCGGGAGAGATGCTGCTAGAACAGGTACCAGGCAGAGGTTTTTCTGCAGCGCTGGGGCTAAAGGGTGGAGAAAGCAGCTTGTCTTGGGTTGCTGGTATTTTTTTCAAAGATGCTGTTTGCATTGATAGATTTTCGGATGATGCTCTAGCAAAAAAAAAAAATCAATGTCCCAGTGATTGTACCAGGAAGGGCAGTCGATTGGTGAAAAAGCTGCAGCAGGCGTATTGGGAAATGGATTTTTTTCTGCCCTCCAGACATTAACTTGAAATTCTTTGAAATGAGGAGAAAACAATCTGTGTCAGAAATGAAAAATTAAGGAGGTTAATGTGGTGCCTTTTCCACTTTTAATTTCTTTGAATTCCAGGATGTCCTTGGAGGCTGGTGGTGAATGGGGTGGGAGAGCTCCGTTCCCAAGCCTTGCTCTGCCTGCCCTGCCTGCTCCCGCTGCCCCTCTGAGCAGGACCGCCGGGCACTCACCGCGGCCGTGTCACCAGTGGGCCGGACAGGCCAGCAGCAGGCTGGGAGATGCGCCGTGCCCAGGAAGGCTGTCGCCCTCACTCTTGTGCAAGACCATTGTTGCTGGGTGTGTAAGAGCAGATGGGGAGGACACGTTGCACGTAAGCTTGTTCTGAGTGTTGCAATAGCTGGATGTTTTTAGAGATCAGCTGCTTGACTGGGGTCGTTTGCTCAACAGCATTAATGAGCAATAATTTAGGGTCTCTGAGGGGGAAAGCTGTGTAAAGTTTGGGCAGGCACGTATTTCTCGTGCCCAAGATGCTTCCTGTTTTTCCGTAAGGACACATGCCAGTGCGCGCGCACACACATGTGCACTCCCTGGTACCTGCTCCTGTGCCCGTGGCACAGCGCGGTGCCAGGCAGCGCTCCTGGTCAGGGCTCTCGGAGGGGAAAGCCGAGCAGGAGATTCAATGCTGTTGTTTTTCTGCTTCGGGTAATTCTCTGTGCTTCAGCCTTTCTAAACAAAATGCCACTTTCTTTCCTGTGGGGATCACTTTTCCCAGTCCCTTGGGTGGTCTTTTTATGCAGGTTTTTATCCACTCTGGGGTAGGCTATAGGCAGCTCTCCAGAGAGCTGGAAAAACCTCTGCTTGCTTTACCCTATTGCAAAGGGAAAAAACAAACTCCTGGAGTCTTGGTTTTGGGAAATTAAAAAGCAAGATGAACAATAAAAAGGAAGTAAATAACAGGAGGCTTTTCATCCCCACTGAGCTGTGGAGGGGTTGATTTCTCCATGCCCCCGGAGCTGGTCTGCATGAGCCCCTTTCTCCCTGAGCCGCAGCAGCCTGCCGAGCCCCGCTGAGGCCGGGTGGATGCAGACATACTCTCCTTGCAGAATGAGTGCCCTGCCCCGGGCTTGTCAGCGGCTGCCGCCGCCCCCCCAGCCCCCGGGGTGTGTCAGCGCCTGCCGCTGCCTCCACAGAGGGCACTTCCAACTTCCTGGAGCTGTTTGCAGATGCTCCACTACCAGACCCTCTGGAGACACGGGCTGAAAAGCTCGTCGGGTCCTGCCTTGGGAAGGGGCCAGGCAGAGCAGGCAGCCTGCTTGGGGAATGCTGCCTCTTTTGCTGGGCACGCATTATCTGCCAGCAGACGATGATTGCTTCAAATGCATTTATCATTTGAAATTATTGCACAGGGCGCAGCATGAGTCAGCCCGGCAGCATGCACCAGCACTGTTCAACTTCCAGCCCTTCTATAAACGTCTGCCTCGTGTGGGGCTGGCCATTGAAGCCCAATGGTGGTTATTCAGATTCCTGCGTGCTTTTCAAGGCTTCCTCTCCCCAGGGGGCCTGTGGACCCCAGTGCTGATTGTGGGGAAGACTTGGAGGTCCTGTCCTGCTCCACCAGGGCCTTTTTTAGCCCCAGGCTGGTCTAGCTGGTGAGTGACTAGCCAGGACTGGGGGAGGATGCTGGCATCTTCCCTGGGATGGTAGCTGGGGTCAGGATCTATTGGTTGTCTCCTCATGAGAGGCGTAAGGGGACCGTGGTGGTTGATGGCCATGCATGGCCAGAGAGGATAGAGGACCAGAGAAAATCAATTATACTGTTAAGAAGCTGCAGTAATCTTTGCATGTGCATTTTAAACATAGTGAGTGCTATTCTAGTCAAGCCCTGTCTTGCAAAAAAGCAGAATGAATCTCTAAAGAGGGTGAGAGGAAGAGAAGGTGGCATGAAACAGCTTCTGTGCAAGGAAGGCTAGAAGAGCAGGCCTGTCCAGCTGGAAAGGGGGTGTTGTGTTGGTCCTGGGGGTGCTAGCCAGCTGTGTATAGTTGTGTGTGGAAGGCAACGGTTGATTAGAAAACAATGAATTGCTTTCTTATAGTGCAAGAGCTAGGGGTATGTAATGAAGTTAGCCAGCAGTTTTGAGACTGAAGTACCTTTTATATCATGGTGTTTAACTATGTTACTGAAGTTAATGGTTATGGATTGTTGTAGAAGCCAAAGCAAAAGGGAAATGGACGAGCTCATGGGACAAAAGTCCATTTGTGGTTATTGGTGGTGATGGTTTGATACACGGTTTGGCTCAGTCAGTTCCTACATAGGTAATCACAAGGCAGGAGGGTGTTATCCTGTCCTGGGGAAGGTGTTATCCTGTCCTGGGGAAAGGAGCAATCTCCTGGGTCCAGTTCCTTGTACGTTTTCCCTAAGCATTGGGATGGACCATGGTTGAGGCAAACCCCGGCTGAACAGCGTTCCATCGGCTGTGGGACAGAGGCTCCAGCACAGGAGCGCAGCTGTGCTAGGGGATGGACCCTGCTCCTTCTGTGAACACCCAGGGTTTGGCAAGGATACGCTTAAAGAGTGGGTCTTTCCTCTCTTCACCTCAGTCAGCTGAACTATATGGGTGTAAGCTAGGGCAGGATTTGGCACATGAAGTTTATAATGTGGATCTAATTAAGAGATGATGTGTGTTTCCTCAACTTCACTGTTATTTATTGCGTTAACTAGAAGGCAGAGACAGTGGCCACTTCACTTGTTCCCATCTGCATGAAAGTTTATAATTCGATTCATTTCTCTTTATTTTAGCTTTGCAGAAGTGGAGAGGAAAATCACTGAAGTTAACAGTTGAGGTAGCGGGGAACAACGAAGGACATATGGGTATGTAAGGGAAGCAGATGGCCTATCTGACTAAACCACATCATATAAGTTTATGAGTCAGGCAGGTGCTCTTTCCTGCTGTTTTATAGTGATGTCTTAAGGATTTCCCTTTTGATATACGAGGGCAAATCGTCAGCCAAGCCTTTCTCTATCAGAGGCTAATCCAAAAGTAAATCACTCTAAAGCAGCAGGAGAGAGGTCTTGCAAGGCACCCACTATAAAGATATTCTTTTGTTATAAATCATCAGAGTCATGTTCTTAAGAGATTATGCTGGAAAAAGCAAACAATATAAAAAGGTCAAATACAAACAGTAAAAATGAAATAGTTTGTTGCCTTCTTCTGTCTACTCACAGAGGAGAGACCACTTGGCCCAGGAGAAGAGATGGCTCTTCAGTCTCACCAAGAGTGTGTCTGGAACCAGGGGTGGGGCTGCCTGCCTTGGGCTGGATGGAAGGGGGCAGCAAGGGAGCTGTGCTGAGCATGGAGGTGAGATGCACCCAGCTGCTGGTGGGCGTCTTCTGGGGGAAGAGCTGCCCCCCCAGCCTGCCCTCTGCGCCCCACGCTCTGGGTCTGTCCCTCTGGACGCTGGGGGATCTGTTCCTCGGTGTCCGTGGGAGCACCCTCGGGCTGGGCAGCCTGCGCTGGCTGCCTGCACCCTGGGCGTTGGTGGAAGGGGAGGAGCAGCCGTTCACACAGCCACCTTGCTTGTGGCTTTGCTAGTGGGCTTGTGTTTGCTTTTGCTGGGAGCGTGCAAGGTGTGCGTGGGGCAGGGCGGGGTATGTGTGGGTGCCCCTCAGTGCACGGGCTGGAGTAAGGCGAGAGGTTTTGCTCAGACATCCGTCTCTGGATTGAGTCTAGCAGAACCTGGTTAATGGGTAATGCTGTTTCTCATCACTGCTTGTACTGCTGTTGGGGAAAACCCTCTCACCATGATCCTGCTGCATGATCAGCCTAGGCATTAAACTGCTTTGCTGCAGCTCCTGGTATAATATCAAAACTTTAGGGAGATGTAAGTGAAAGAACATGCACGCTGCCGGCCTGCCATATGGATGTGCTGTCTGAGAGCTGGTGGTGATATGTCAGCTCAGTGGCACATCCCGCTGTGCAATGCACAGCGCTTCATTTTGCAGGAGAGATTTATTCCTTGTGCTTTAGTGCGACCTGAGCCTCTGCCTCACCAGGTAGGAAGCACGAATCCAGGCCCCAAGCTCTCCTGCCGGGAAGGTGCTCAGTAGCAGTGCCCTTCAGGACTGTGGGCTGTCTCATCAGCTTTGCGTTCACCCTTCAGCATGCCCTGGTGGGAGCCCTGCGATGAGACGTTGTGGCGTGGGGTGACTGCCCTGTTCCCTGCACTTCACATCGTAATAATTGTTGGCAGTTAATACCGCTTCCAGAAAACTGGGTTTCTTGTTTGGAGGGTAAGATGGCAAACTGTGTTCCTGCTTGTGGATGTTAGGAATCCCAGCGACCATCCAGACGAATCAGGGCAACCTGGGGCACTGATCTCTGCTCTCTTGCCTCTCCCTCCCGTTGAAGTTGGCCCCAAGTGGTGTTTCCCACACAGTGTCTCAGGGGAGGCTGCATTTCGCTGTGAGAGTGGAGGTGATCCTGGTCTTGTACGTTTTGCACTCTGTCATGGGGTCAAAGCGCAATCACTCGGCAATGCCAGTAAATAGCTATGCCATTTTCTTCTCCAAATCTCAAAGTGTAATTATTAATAATGTGAGTAAAAACACCATAGCTGCTGTTGGGGGCTTTGACACACTTTGGCTCTTTAACATGACATCTCTGCATGGGTGGCCTTGAGCTCCGTCTGGCAGACCGGCGGGTTCTGCACACCCCGCTGTTGCTTTAAAATAGGTATAAATACTGCCTGGCAGCCCACGGACTGAGGCAATCCCTTTTCTGTGGCATCCCTGGTTTCCCTGCCCCCTGAAAGAGAGCAAGCTTAATTGTAGCAAGGGCTTGGGCTCTGCTGGGGTGCAACCTGTCCCCCAGCTGCCCATGGTGGGGGGCTGCAGGCTTGTGTGGGGCTGGTGGACAGACGGGGCAGCTCCACGGGCTGTGGGGCTCCTCTCTGTGTGGCAGGTCGGAGGATCTGGTGCCTGGTGCTGGTGGCTGCTGCTGCCTTCCCCTGCTCTGTCATGTCAGATCAGTAGCAGTGTCTCTGCTGCCAGATCATGAGCATGTGCCTCCCTGCAATTATATTTAGGCCGTTGGCCGTCCCTGACACAGACTTGGATTAGGAGTCCCCGTGCTGACACGCTGACAGGTCAGCCTTGTTCAGTGTCCAGTTAAGTGTGCAATTCATCAGCGCACCAGTGCAGCCGCTCCTGGTGCTCCTGCGTGCGTGCTGCCCGCTGGCGGGCACAGCCCTGCGTCTTCCCGCAGCCCGCAAAGTGGGTCAGATGTGCAGCAGGGTTCATCCAGCCCAGGGCAGAGTTTCTGCGGGGTTGGGGAGAGCCGCTGGGTCTGTAGGGCCGTTGCACTCTGCCTCCCAGTGAAGCCCTGCAGGCAATGAGCTGCTTCCCTGGCTGCTGTCGCATTCCCCCTTCTGCCATTGGGGTGCCCCTCGCTCTCCAGCCCTATGGGGCTCTCAGAAACCTGGTGCCAGCGCCTGGGTAGCACCATGCACAAGATCCACCAGCGGTAAGTACAGCAAGTAGTGCTCTGGGAAGACGTGGTCTTCCCTTAACCACTTTTTTCTCCAATACGTGCACCTTCCGACTCCAGCAGGTAAAGCTGGATTTTAACGTCATCAGCATCCACCCCTCTGCATCTCTAGTTCATTCACAGAGCAGCTCCAGCACCCAGTGCGCTGGCTGCCCCTGGCTTCTCGGAGGAAAACCAGTGTAACCTAGGTCTGTTGCAATCCAAAGAAACAAGAAGGTCAAATTCAGGTTGCAGAGGCATTCCTAACTTTTCTGAATGCTGGATTTGAAACATAGAAATAATGTCCTTTTAACATAGTACTTAACGTATAATACAGTTTTATGAGTCTACAGGAGCACAAATGGTCCCCTTGCTGAGTTTAACATCTATAACTTTAAAACTGATGAACTGATTTTCTTTGAATTCGGCTTCACTTTAAAGCAGTGACTTTTTTCTTCAGTCTTGGCCAGCTCTGTGGGTTTCATTGAGACCTCAGGAGCTCTGAGCCTTTTGAGCTGGAGAGCTCTGAGGACTGCAAGTGTGCAGCCAGCTGCAGGTGGGTGCGGAGTGGAGGTGGCTGTAATGATGCTACTTTGACTTGAGCTATGTTTTACTGCATGTTGTTTAGTGCGGTAACTATCTAACAGTGATATCTTTGTAAATCAAAGTCCTGTTTTCAAAATGATCCAAGGCCAAAGCTTTTTTTTCTCTTACATTGCAACCGTCTTCACTGAAGTCTTGTTTGGCATGCCAAGACTAGGTTTGTAGGGGGCAAAAATCCTCCCTCTCTGTTTTTTGGCTCAGTGTGCCCAAAGTTAAAAGAAATTATTTTTTCATCTCTGCCAATATCACAGATTCACCAGTCAGTCGAGTCCAGGATGGACTGATTGAGAAAGTCATCAACATGTGCTTGCAAGTGGTCAAGATGGTGAAAGTCAGCTGGGTGGCTTGCCTGCTGGCGGCTGATTCTGGGCTGACTCGTGTCTGTCACCGGCAGCAGGATGGCTTCCTCGCCAGGGCGCTGGGTACCGGCACCGGTCCGTGTTTCCCCGGCCATCGTGTGTCAGGGCGTGGATGTGGTATTCTGGATGCTTCCAGCAGCTCGGGGTGCAAGTGTGGGGTGAGCCCTGCTTGTCCTTTGCTTTGGGCATCTCAAAGTGGGGATTGGTCTCAGGGGAGTTTAGCTGCTAAAATCTGAGAGCTGGCAAGGAAGGCGAAAGAGATTTTGGAAGACTAAGTGGGCAAGTTTGTGCAGTTTTTCATGGCATGACAGAAAAAGGCCATTGCTGGCATTAAACCTGCCAGGGATCCTTAGTCCTCTTGGATCTTGAACCTTTTTTCAAAACACGGGAATATGCTTTT
The DNA here is from genome assembly GCF_000690835.1 of Fulmarus glacialis. Taxonomy (NCBI): domain Eukaryota; kingdom Metazoa; phylum Chordata; class Aves; order Procellariiformes; family Procellariidae; genus Fulmarus; species Fulmarus glacialis. Next base: position 29,340 of record NW_009194471.1, on the reverse strand, counting down.
GCCCTGTAAAGTGAAGAGTGGGAGAGATGGAGAGTTTGGCTTAGAAATATTTCTCAGAAATAACCAAGAGGTTCTGAATTAAATCTTCACATCAATATATTCAGTCGGGCTGATGTATTTGCTATGAAAAATTGGGGTCTGATCAGTTAACCCTTGGCAAATCTATAAGCAACTGAAAATGAGGCTTTCTAGTTAGATGTTTCAGACATTCTTGTTAGCGGATGGGACTGTTGCCTCTGGTACGGGCAGGTGCCGGGTGGGGATGCTGCGTGCAGCTCGGTCGGACCCGGCTGTGGTCTGGCGAGGATGGGAGGGCTGGGTTAGGGCTCTGGGGTGCCCGGTGGGCCTTACCCTGAGTGCCTGATGGAAACAAAGGAAACTCTCCTGTAATGTTTCTTTTTCCTTTTAAGAGAAACAAAACCAACAAGCCTCCTAGGAAATGAGATGCAGAAGGTCAAGTTAATGAAGCAAGACTGCACTGCTACGTGTTGAAAAGTTAAAATATGCAAAACTTAACCTCAGGTGCACAACTCTGACTCTGCCCCCTTGTGCATATTCATTAAAATACAGTCTCTAATTACATGTTGTAAGTTATGAGCTGCATGTGTCCTTAAGTACAGCAGTGAAAATTCTGTTGTACTGTACGCTGTGGTGCTGCAAGTGGGTTATCGGTTGGAGGCCACAAGGCTGCTAAGTTAAAGGCTGCTGCTGCGACGTGAGCTCTGCCAAGTCAGACGTGCGAGTGCCTCGCTGTGCAGCCACGTGCTGCTCTGCCTTTGTGTGGCCACGGATTAGATCTGACTCCCATACTGTCACTGTGCTGGGGCATATTGATGGAGATGCTGCTTGCATCTGTCCAATACCCACGGACGTTCATTTTTAAGATTGGTTTTTTCATTCTGACCTTTTTGGTGCCGTTATAAACCTGGAGCAACTGGACTGAAGGCAGTGGGTACCCAAAGTGAGCTGGCAGGGCTGGACTGGAGCCCAGCCGAGTGCTTTGTCCCCACCCCGATGCAGGCTGGGGATGAGGCTGCAGACAGACCTTCGTGCTGCCTCAGCTGGGCTCCAGTGAAATGGGGGAACTCAGCCTGTGCCCACCTCCCTTCTGTGGTGCAAATGCAGAATGACGGACTTACCTGAGCAATGAGGCACGAAGTGCTCTGTTGAGCTGAGCCATCGTCGCTTGCCATGTGTGCCTTGCAGGCTCAGCCACCCAAGAAGTGCAATTAGGATGCGGCAATGCATTCTCAGCTGGACTTTCTTGGGCTCAGAAAATGGATTTAGAGGATTTTTAAAAGATTTTGCTGCTGCTGTTCGAAATATCCCTCTCTGATTAGAACTAGCATGTAAGACAAAAATGGGAGGAAATAGCATCGGTGATCTCCTAGAAACATCAGAACTATATTGGCTTTTTCATTTCTGATTTCCCACCTGTGCTCTCCACATGGCATCTTTGCACTAACAGTGATCCCTGTTCACACATAGTGCCTGCACTGAACTTATATGCTGCTTAATCCTATTTAAAGCCAGCCAAAGTGGATGGTATCTCAGTGGTGTCTTTGCTCCTCTGTTAAGAGCTCAGGTGAGCTCTTTGCCCTGCCCAGCATCTCCATGCAGCTGATAGGGGATGAATTCTGTTGAGAGCAAATTCATACGGCATTTCAAGAGAAGTCCTCTGGATGCTATCTGAAGATGGTGAGGGCTTGCACCTCTTTACCGCTGCCCACAAGTGGAGTTTTTATCCATGCAAGGCATAGTTAGTGACCCAGTGGACAGTCACTATTAGTTGCCTATAGCTGTGGAGCTTTGTTGGTTAGTGTTGGCTGGGTTTTATGCTGATGTCTCCCTCAGCTGTCCTTTTAAAGGGCTGATAAATTAAAGCTCCAGCAGCATCTTGTGCAGGAGATACATGCAACCAGCTTGGGGACTTACCAGTGCAACAAAGAGGCTTTTTCTTAAGTTTAGAAGTTACGATGGCTCTTCCTGTATGGGGAGTCACACTGAAAATAAGAACAGGAACATGTCATGTGCGACCTGGCGCTGGTGGTCTTTTCCGCAGGAGTCCCTGGATGAGACATTACTTGAAGTAGACTGCAGATGGCTGTGTGATGGCTCTCTTGCTTCTCCAGCCTGTCTGGGACCAGCAGTAAGAGGGTTAAGGATGCTGGCATTTTGGTGTTATGGGTGGGGCCTCTTCCTGATTAACTTCAAACCAGGTGTTGGTTAAAGCCAATTGTAGGGACTCCAGTGAGAGGTAGGTGACTTACCCATTTCTGAGGACAGCTTTTAGATGTCTAATTCTAGTTAGTTGAGAGGAAACCCACCAGACGTATGAGCATTGGCTCTTTGCTGATAAGGACGAGAGCAGCTCTGGGCTCTGTCTTCAGGCTGCCAGATTGCCCCGTGTCCAGCATCAGCTTACATCCAGTGTGCCTTTAAAACCAGTGCATGGGGCAGGACTGTCATTAGATAGTGGAGCACAAGGTGGTGGTTAGAAGTGGTGCCCTGTCTTGAAGTACAGTGACATTTTAGCTCTGGAATTGCTGATGGAGATGTTTATTTTAAAAAGTGTAATGATGAAACATCTGTCTGGAAAAGGGTGTAAAATACCCCATTTTTCTCTTCCTCATATTTTATCATTTTGAAACCCTTCTCAAGGTCTGTTATTCATGCTGTTCCTGCTGTGGGCTATTTGTTGGCACACAACCCTATGTACACTGAACAGCTTGCCTTGACAGCATTGTGGCAAGGTGCTCAGATACCTTTGAAGGTTCAGGCCTCTGTGACTTGCCCAACACCTGGTGCTGAGCTGAGCTTGAACTTCAGTGTCTTTGCTGAGGAGCACCTGAGCTCCTGTGGAGCTTGGGTTTAAGGCAGGAGGAGGCTACATAAAACATGCTTTTTCTTCCAAGGTGATGGTGCAAACAAAACACTCCTAGGAAAGAGTTAATATCTGTCTGTCTGCAGATGTCCTGATGGAGTGAAGGCAAGCAATGATATTTTATATCATTTTGATATCCGGTCTAAATTAGGCCCCAGGGAAAGACTGTGGCCTATTTAACCCAGCATCTGTCAGTTATCGTTATTTTCAGCCAACTTGAGTAGTTTCAAGTATAAAATTTATATCTGGGGGAGGAGAGGAAAAAAGGCTAGTAGGAGCTGGATTTGGCTACCTCAGCTTTTGTTGAAAGAGTTTGCAGTGGCTTCTTAGGAGTTGTTATGTGAGATAAGAAACAAATTAGTGGGGACAGCACTGTGGGTGAAACTGGCTGTATGGTCACCAAACAAGAGCTGTATGGAGCGTGGCACAAGGAAGACGAAGGGAGGATGTTAGTGAGATTTTCAAGGATTAGTCTTGGGTCTGGTAAATTGTGTTGGAAGAAAAACTGGAATTTGATTATGAAATTTGGTGATAATGTAACCTTGAAAGGCATTCTTGACAGATGCAGATGGCCATCCTGATGAGCTGGCTGAAGGGCAACAGACAGGGGCTGGGACTCAGAAGTACGTGGCCTTGCTGATGGGTGCTTCTGCCACAGCTGAGATCAAGGACTGAGGAGCCCAGGGAGAGGAGGGGCTGGTTTCACTGGTTGGCGAGAGCTTGAGAGCTGCTGGTGGGATGCAGTTGTGAAAGGCAAATCTCATCGTAGTGGGAGTTTTCAGTAGAGATGCAGCTGTGCCCATGGCAGCCCACAAGATGGGGAGGACCTCCATGGGCATGCTCGCACCCTTCAGGCGTTGCATTTCGCTCCATCCACCCCCTGCACAGATGACAGTTGCTGGAGCAGAGCAGAGCCCAGGATGAGTCACTGGTATGTGCCAGGACTTGCCCTGCCTTGCTGGGGGAGGGAGAGCCCTGTCGTAATTACCTGAACTTGGTCTTGGTGGTTACCAGAAAACAGGCATGTTGCTGTAGTGTTCCTGTGTGGCCGCTCAGTTATTGAATGGTGCGTGGTGTGCGTAGCACATTGCAAAGGGAACTCTGGCTGGCCCTGTGCGGATACCACTGACTGCAGTCAGACAGCTAAGCAATTTTTTTACCTGCTGTCATCTGAAACCAAGCAGAAACCCTGAACTCCTGATGACTGACTAATGCAATTGCCCTTTTATTTCCTGATATTTCCTTGAGAAGCAGAGGGACTCCGAAGTCTACCCTGTCGTAAATCCTCGCTCAGGCTGCAGGCGTCTTGCTTGGGTGCAGAAAATGGAAACTTCAGCAGCCGGGGAGAAACTCAAACCTCATCCTTCCCAGCAGCCTTCTCCATGTGCCATGTGGTGTGGTAGATGCTTGGTTTTTTACACATTGTAAAGTACTGAATGGATTTTGTTGAAACAGAGACCAGAACTTCACACCTGCTGTATGGCAGCACCTTACTGTGCTTTTCCTTCTCGCAGCAGCTCGGAGTAGAAGTTATGAATTGCTGGTGACCACGGTGCTGCCTTCGTCACCAAGCTGAAATTTGCAGATTGCGTCAAACTGCTGCTCGTCCCTCCAGCTGGTCTCTATCAAAAATGACTTTAAATTCTCTAGAAGTTAAAGCATTTTCTTTGTCCAAGAAGGAGCTCCCCTGGTCCTGTGATTTGGGGTCAGATCAGCCTCTTTGCAGCACATGGTGGAGGAGCTCCTTCTCTTGCCTCCTGGCGTTCAGGCGTGCCAGGCTGTGCTGTGCTGGGCCGTGCTGGGCTGCCTCCCCCCAGTAGCCACCTGACAGGGCCAGTGGCGAGGCAGTGCGGTGGGGAATGTGCTTTGGGGCGACCAGCGGTGGATTTGCTGTCCCAGCACGCCACTGGCTCTGGGGTTTCGAGGTGTGCCTGTCCCGTCCTTATGCAATCTGCTGAAGTGCCGTGTTGTATAACGCTGTTGTGTAAGCAGGGCACGGGCCTGTAAGTCAGGGTTTCAGCACCCGAGCCATGCTCCCCGTCATGCTCCCTGCGTTTCCCCACCTGCAGCCTGGAGGGGATCTGTCCCAGGGACTTCTCATCTGCTTTCCTGGTGGTGTTGCGGTGGTAGCTACCAGAGCCGTTTCTCAGAGCGTGCTGTTGGTGGAAGGGTTGTCTTTAGGCTGAGGAGGGTCAGCACACGTGGCTGACTCCTGCTCCACTATTTAGCAGCACCTTTTCCAGTGACGACAGTAGATGCGGTAGGGGCCGGGGTGGTCTTTGCAGGATGTGAAGCTTCCGGTGTGCCTGGATGCTAATGAGAATGGCTTTGCCGGAGCCTCCTTGTTCAGGCAGCGCTGCCTTGCTCTCTGCCCTCGTTTCCAGCTGACATTACCACAGGCACTGTGCTACCTGTAACAAAGCTGTCTTATGGAGGGAATGCCAGGTCTTCCACGGCACCAGCACCTCAAAAAGGTGCTCGAAACAAGCTCGGAGGGGAAATGTATCCCCCTGCCTGTGATCACACTGCAGTGACAGTGGCGTGGTCTGGAACATGGCGAGCAGGCTCTGAATGTCAGTGCATTGTTCATAGCGAGATATGTGTCATGTTGCATTAGCTCAGGCTGACAGCTACCGGTGGGAAAATATTTCTGCGAGTTCCTCGGAGTGCCCCCACCTCCTACAGGCAAGGACTTGTGCCTGTCGAGGCAGCAGCAAAACTATACCCAGCCATGCTGGGGAAGCAGTGAGACCATCTGGTGCCCGCGCATGTGGAAAGTCATCCGAGTGTTGTGTCTAAAGGGCAAGCCTGCCTGTGCTGGTAGCACATTCATGGAGAAAGTGTCTGACTGTCTAGAAGACAAAGCTCAGTTTTATTTCTTTGTAACCTCTGCTCGGGGGAGAGGAGATGGGGTTAGTGTGACTTATTCGGTGAAATCCACCATGCCCAGACCGAAGGCAGCAGCTGGCAGCGCTGGGAGCCGAGGAAGCCCTCTTGTTCCTGCCCACAGGCTACAGAGATCAGAAGCTGGAAGTGTGCTGGGTGGTTTGTGAGCATTTAGAGCAGGACAGAGCAGTCTTCTCTTATGGTGCAAGTAGCCCCTCAGTGTTGCACAGCCATGTAACGGCGCGAGGATGGAGCAGGAGCAGGGCTCCTGTGGGGGGAAGATGAGACACGGTGGGAGGACATCGGCTTGCTCGCGTGGAGGGACTGCAGCCTGTGTGCAGAGCCCCAGTGCTTTCCAGGACCGAGAAGCTTTTTGGCAATGCCCTGTATGATCCTCTCTAAGGGGTGGGGCTCCAGTCCTCATGCCCGCATCTGCAGAAGCAGCTCTTGGCGGGGCGAGCTCATTTTGTAATGAACTGCTCTTTCTGAACGAGCCGAGCGGGTACCAGGCTCGCTGCTGAGCAGGCAGAGCTGCAGCATGGGCAGCAATACCTCCCTGCAGTCCATTTTTTCTCTCTGCTTCTAGTGCTCTTCTGAGTCGGATCCAGCCTCCAGCACCCGTTACAAGGTGCCGCTGGTGCAAGCCAGGAGCTGCCAGCGGCGGTGGTGGGTGGCAGGGAGCGTGAGGGTCGTCACCGGTCCCTGGAACTCCTGCGTGCCCCTCGCAGCTCACTTGGTGCTGCGGCGAAGGCTTGCCAGGCGCCCGCAGCAGTGCATGCTGACTCCTCCACGCTTTCGGCTCGCAGCTTCCCTCTGCCTGGGCTGGCTCCAGCCCTGCCTGGCCTTCCTGCAAGGCAGGTTGGCTACTGGCTTCAGAGCGCTGCCTGCTCTCATTATTTTGTTACTCCAGCATCAGCTTTTCTGAGCCTCTCTCTCTTTATTTTCTTCCAATGTCAAAAAGGTGAGGAGGTCAAACGCTAATGCAGTATTTCTTTCCTTTCGTAAAATGTACCTAGCAGATGAGGAGTGTCAACACCGATTTGTTTTTCAAGTGTTTCTGCAGGATTATTTTCTTGTTAAAAGTGACAAGGAGGTGCAGAACTGTCGGCCTTTAGCCAGAAATGTCATCTCGTCTTTGCGTAGGTGAACAGGCATGAGATGACAGAGCACTTTTTTGTGGGAAAGATGAAAAGTTGATCCCAATTTAGTAATTTCCTTAAAAACCAAAAGGAGAACATGCTCCTCATCTTCTTCTGGTCCTCAGTAATGAGAAGCTGGAGAGAGGAAGAGCCTGTTAGGCCATAGTTAGTGCAGGGTGGTTCCCTAATGCGTATTTTTGCAGAACAGCTTTCAGTACCTATGTGGGTGGCTTGAGCATGGTTACTCATCTGTGGCCTTTCCAAGTTTCGCTGCATCTTTTGACAGCAAAATTTGATGACGTTTTCAGCAAAGGTAAGGTGCTCCTCTGTCATAGTTGGCAGTATGGACCACACGGGGAAGCCGTTCTGGGTTTCAGTTGTGCTTCAGGACTTGCCCAGGGAGATGCCCTGTGCCCGGGAGCCTGCGAGTGGTTGCGGTGCTGCCAGCTGGCCTGGCTGCTGCCCCCGCTGCTGAGCCATCCCTGTGCAGCTCCACGGAGGTGCTGTTTTCTGCTCCTAATTGCAAGTGCTCATCAGACGCTCAGCCCAGCACATGGCTTCCTGTGAGCCCGAGTTGTAGCCCCTGGTCTCTGCTGGGGCTGAGGAGTGGGGAGGGGACAGGGGTGGGCTGGGGGTGCGATCCTGCTCCTCGGCCACCCTGGCCATCAGCTGCCCTTCGGTATGCTGTGCATGTCCTGGCACCGGAGAGACGAGGAGACACTGAACACCACAGGGTCTCTCAGAGCTGATGTTTTCTGGCAGTTAAGGAGACTAAAAAATGACTTGCCACTTGAAGTAATCATTAAGGGGTCTGCTGTGCTGTTAAAACCCTCTCCCCTCCCACCTCTGTGCAGCCTCCAGTGACCCTCCAGGAAAGAGAACACCATGGATTAATGATGTTGGGTGTGGGATGGAGCCGAGGGAGCCGGACTCATGTGGATGGCATCGGCTCCAGTGCATGGAGCTGAGCTTGGGTAGTGCAGCACACCACTGGGGCTGGCAGTGGGGCTGGGGCTGGGATTTATTGTCTGGGTCAGCAGAGAGGCGGGTTGGAGAACCCAGGCAGGCAGGAGACGTGGTTGGGTGCGGGAGGATTTGTGCAAGGCTGCCTGTGCACAGGGCCGTGCCGGTCCCCGAGTCCATGTCTCCTTCGCTGGATTCATACTGGCCACCCTCTCTGTGGTGAGGCATCTCCAGCAGCTTCAGGCACGGTCTGCTCCTGCTGTCTCTGGTGAGAGCGCCTGAGCCTGGAGACCCATGGGGAGAAGCCGGGTGGTTTCTGCTGCCGTTTGGGCTGGAGCCGCTTTGGTGTGGTTTTCGGTGCAGTTTTCTGGCTGCAGCATAGGCAGGGCACGGTCACCCCGGCTCTGCCAGCTATGGCTTTGCCTTCGGAGCTTCCCTTCGCCCCATGCTGTTTCCAGTGGTTTTTTGTAATCTGCCAACTGTCAGGTATGGCGATTAAAACTAGGCAGCCAATGTGCTGAGGCCAGAGCTGTGCCATTGGTACACAGGTGAACTGTGAACTCAGGTGACATCGCTGAAAGTGTTTTTCTCAATAAATTCTTGTCTTCTTTTCAGATGGTCTGGTAGGTCACTTTTACCTCAATTTGGTCAGAGTAAGAAAAAGAAGCACACAGTTTTAAGAAGATTTCCACAGTGATACTTCTGAACACAGTCTGCATTTTTTCCTTTAGCAAAGCAATGCCAGGGACTAGCAACCACATCTTATTTTTTTAGTAGGATGATGAAAATAACCTCATGTGGCAGAGCCGAATGCTCCTGGACTCTGCAGCTTTGTGCAGATTCCAGAGCACCAGGATAAGAGGTGCTTAGTGAAAACTTTCTCTTTTCTAATTTCTCTTTCCTCTTCAGCACTTGAGTTCTGTAGTGCTGCAGCATACGAGCAGAGCAGCTCTTCCAAAGCCCAACTGCTTTGCGCTTTTGTACCGACTTTGAAAACAGTGGCCTGTTGGACTGAAAGTTTCCCTGCTTTTTCTCAGCCCCTGTGTGATGTGTGTGTGTGGACAGGTTGTTAAAATGGATTTTTTTCCCATCAGTTGTTAATACCTCATCATGAAGACTGCACGGTTTTAGGACAGCCTTGCTGAAGCATTTTAGCAGTGTGCCTGTTTGTTCAAGCTGGTAATAAACAATTTCCTTACATGTAAAAGATGAAGCAAAGGTAGCTTTTGGAAGAGAGCCAGTTTGAAACTAAAGCAGAATGCTTCTCCTGAACCAAAGTCTTTTACTTAAAAAAGTGCTCATAATCAAACAATTTAGCTTTTCATAGAAAAAACAACATTGGAAAAACAAGCAAACTGGAGACAACGTATGAAATGATCCCTGTAGGGAGATGTCAGACAGCAAGAGCAGACAGAGCAGTGTGAAAGTGGGTGAATCAGTGTATTCTTTTGTCATCACTCCAAGTCCAGAAATTCAGCAACTTTGGAGAAAGTTGTAGTTTGAAGAGTAATAAAAAGGCAACTGACTCACATGGAAACAACATCAGTGGAATAAATCCATGCAAAAACAAAGGGGGTGAGGCTCAGGCTGCTGCAAGAGAGACTCTTGGTGGGGAAGCTCAGTGTGCTTATGTCTGTGGTGGAAATGTGTGTATTAAAGCACCCGAGATGAGTCTAGCCTTGTCCAGAAATAAATTAGCAGAAGTAAATAACATATATCCATCTTACCATGAGTTCTGGCTTCATTAACAGTGATATCATGCCTTGCTTTTAACAGCTTTTGTGGTCTCAGGGCAAAGTATTTTTAAAAAATAAAGATAATTCTTTTGTTTGGAAAAAAACCCCTTAAAAGCCCTGAAGTGACCTTTTATTCTAAGTGGAGGAACAAGCAGGCTGATGGCTTTTTCAGATACGAAGAGTCACGGCAAAGCAGCCCAAACGCTAGCCAGCACTCCTATATGGGAGTGCTGCCGGCAGCGCACACTTGGCCCTATTGTCTCTGCGCTTGTATGGACTAGTCAGTGGGAAATGAGGTATTTCCTTTTTGCAGCTTGCTTGTATTAGAGTACTGGAGGTCGGATCCTGCCCTGCCTTACGCCACGGTAAAGCCTGCGTAACGCTGGGGTTTTGTGAGGTTTACACCAGTGTGAGCAGAATCAGATTCTGCGCCAGGTGTCTGGGAGGCTGTGACCTTCTGGGTCTTCTGGGGCATCATAAGTTAAACATGTTCTGATTAGCCTACACTGTAAATCCAGCATTTTAATTCTTTCCATATGTAAGATCCAGTCTAACAAGCCAAAGTTTAAGACCATGCAATCTATTTGGAATAACCATATGGATTAGGAGTCAGACTGTGCTTTTCTGCTTCTTGTATTTATACTAATACAGAGACATTTGCTAATGTGCATGTAGCTCATGCTGGTATCCATTTTTTAAAAATATGATACCAAATGGCTTGCATTAAAATATTTGAAAAGCAGTAAAACTGTGAAAGTTTCTCTTGCGCATAGACACATCTGTGAAATGAAGCGTCTCCAGGCAGCATCATTCTTGTCCCTCCCCGTAGGCTGAAGACCCCTGCGAGTGCTGGGCCAGCCTGAGCCGCCCTGGCTCACCGCGGTTCTCCATGGCCGCTGGGCCAGCGTCAGCCTGATGCCTCCGAGACCCCCCCTGGTACGAGGGGAGAGCAGCCTTCAGGGCAAGGAGGACCTGGCTGGATCCAGACCCCTCCTGCAACGACCAGGGCTGAACTGTAGGAACTTACGGCCGTGGAGAGCCCAGGGGCTGCCTGCGGTTGGCTGGGCGTGTGGTGCTGAGTGCGCGGTGTTGTCACGCCCCGCTGTCGGGAGGTATTCCAGCCGGGGCTTCACCCTGCTGATGCCCTCCTGCGTGCTGGAGAGAGGTCGGGGGAGAAGAGCGGCAGCGCTTGCTTTGATACTGGGGCCTTTGCATTCATCAAGGTTTGCTGGTCTTTTTTTGCAGTTTCTTGGTTCTCTTGGGAAGATCACCTTCCTCCTGTCTTTCCCTTGTCTCACCAGTTTGATTCTTTCTCTGTCTTTCTGTTTTCCTGTCTCTCTCTTTATTTAACATTAAGTTACGGATTTGAAATACTATTTAAAAAAAAAAAGCCGTGCTCTGCTTTTGAAGCTTTGCTCTTGTGCTCTGCAGTAAGTGTCCCTCGGGAGAAGGTCAAACAAGCCTACTTACAGTCACCTCTTCTGCAAGTATCCGCCATCACTGGGATTGGTGGTGGGGTTTATGGACACAGGGCTCCCAGCTCCCGGCGCTGTCTGGCAGGCTCCAGAGTCCCCCTTGCTGCTGGCTCCTGCTTTGCCACGTGGTATTCCCGTGCCGCCTCCTGAAGGTGGCAAACTTGGCAGCCAGTGTAACCTCTGTGTCCATACTTCCTATGTTGTTTGTTTCTTGTTAATGAAGTGGTTGCTTTGTTATGTTCCCGCAGCTGATGGTACGAAGGCACCGTGACCGAGGCTGTGCTGAGGAGAGTCTGGTGCGTGTCCCCAGGGTGAGGACGGTCACTTTGCTCGCTGTTCATCAGCTCTGGCTCTGTCCGGAAGAGGGGCAGACTTGACTCCCCCGCTTTGGGAAGCAGCCATGCGGACAGGCACTGCCTTCCCTCGGGGGCTCAGGGTCCCTCTGAAGGTCTCGCTGAGTTCGGGGTGAGCAGCACCAGTCCCTGCCACACCGGGGAAGCAGTGGGGCAAGGAGCAGCATCCTCCGTCCTTGTCTCGCAGCCCTCGGCCTTCTGCATGGGCCTGGTGACCAGACGTGGCCAGAAGCACCAGGCATCTCCCCTCTCCTCGTGGTGTTTCTTGTAGGACGCGTTTCGGCAGAGGGCGGGAGCCTGCGCCGCTGGCTGTTCCCAGGGTACCAAAAGTGTCTGGGCCAGGATTATAAAGCAGTCGGCTTGTCATGGGAGCCAGAGTCGGACCCAGGTCTGCGCGAGCACTGGAAAGCATTTCTGAGTGGGAGTTGCACTCTGCCATCCGTCATTTGCTCAGACAGAGAGGAGGGAGTCAGCGTGAGACATGGCAACTTCTTCCTCCCTGTCTACAGCATTAATCTAAATGCCAAAATGCAGACCTTGTGGAATGCACCGGCGCTGCGGAGAGCACCAGCCTCTAATTCCATATGGCACGGAAATATCCCCCAGGTAGCGCTTCACAGACACCCAGCGCTGTCTCGCAGCTTGTAGGTTAATGTTGCCAGCTTGGCTGCTTGTTCATGCCGGTGTTAGGCCATATTGAGGAGCTGCTGGGTTGGGCTGCCTGAGGTGAGGAGAGAGCCCGGGGAGAGAGGGGAGCGTGGAGAGGCTCCCAACGCTGGGCTGGAAATTGTTTATTGAAAGGAAAGGATCATATTGCACTCAATTTTTGCTGAGTTTATCTTGGTTTTTATCAGATTACACATGGGATAACTCATCAATATTGTGATCCTGCTGACATGTAAGTGAGCCGCTGCATAATTCATGGCTGCTGCAGGGCTCTGGCAATGGGAAGCACATATTTAATTAGACACTTCACCGTTTCACTCTTCTGGAGCAGCCCTGGGATTGCACCTGTGGAGGTGGATGCTGCAGTGGCCTTGCCTGCCACAGCCCCAGGCTGCCTTGCAGAAGCTGTGCTGGCGCTGTCCCCGGTGTCCCAGCTCGGTGGCAGAGGCACTGTGTCATGGCTTTGTGGTGCAGCACTTCCCGGGGACATAAGTGTCCCCGAGCCATGCTGTGCTTGGGGTGACCTTGTGGCAGCGGGTTGCACTTCACCTGCATGCACCGGTGCCCTCCCCGCACATTGCACCGGGAGCTGATGCCTGGCCCTGTTGCATGGCCGACCGCGCCAGCTCTCTGTGCAGGAGAAGACTTGACGTGCCCATCAGCTAAAGTGAAATGTGCTGCTGAGGCCGGCTGGTCTGCCGCCGGCCCGCTGCCAGGATGCAGGGCGGCGTGTCCCGGGAAGCCTGTGCTGGGGTGCCCACAGCACAGCTAGTTGGGGAGGGACCCCGGGAGTGGTGTGCTGTGCCGGGCTACCAAGCATGGGCACAATCTGAGAGCAAAAGAGTCTGCAGCCCCCAGTTTCCCCGGGGCTGCTGCTCTGCCTCTTCCCTGCCAGGGCCGGTCAGCAGTAGGTTCCTTGCACCAATAGGCTGAGCTCAGAGCAGAGCCCTGAGTTGTTAAATAACACCATAATAGGCAGAAATGCAAAGGAAACTTAGTAATGGCCTGTTAATTTTTTAATGCCTGTATTGAGTAAGAGACAAAGTAACTATTTCTCTTCTGTGTGCTCAACAGTTCAATAAATTAGCTTTACAAAGTTCAGAGCTGGTCAGGGTACCAGAGCTTTGATTCCTGTGCTTCGCATTAGGGTACAGACAACTTTTGCAATATTCCCTCCCTCGGGCAATATTTCTAGCGATGGAGTTAAAGGAATGTTATTCCCTGTTTCTTCTTCAGTGCCAATTGTCATCTGCTCTCTTTGAGGTTGCATCACAGCCCAGTTAGAGAGTGCTGCTCCAGAATGCAGGCTGTTGGTTTTACTTATAAAGCAGCTTTCACTGTCTGACACCTTCCTGCTCGTGGGTCGGCCTGTCCGTCTATCTGCTGGCTCTCCGTCTGTCCTCGCAGTGTCCGTCACTGGCAGTGGTATCGCTAAGAGTGATTTAGAAAGCTCGGTTCTGTTTCCACAGAATGGAGATCGTGCTGATGGTGGGAGAGGAATAGGTGTGTTGCCTTCTGCATGGTGTGCAGCCAATGTGACAGCAGTGTTTTGACCTACGGAGGCAAAGACACTCAAAGTAGGGCAATACATTGAGAGGGGTGATCTGTACGGTCCATGCCATATGTGTATGTCAGTGGTGACGTCTTATAGAGCTCAGTTTCTGAGCACAGGTGAGTCGACGGGAGGCTGATAGCAGCCGGGCACCCAGGGTGGGATTTAGGTGAGTGGGCGCCAAGCTGCACCCCCAGGTCAAGACGTGCCTGGTCACTCCAGCCTGTGAAACTGCTCTGTCGTCTCAGCCCATGGGCCTGTGTCCATGGGATGCGAAACCAGGGACCTGATGAGTGCTATGGGTCCGTCCTGCCCCCCACCGTGCTCGGGGTCTGAGCTGGGCCCTTGGCCCCGGTGAGGGGAAAATGTCCCAGCAGAGACGAGGGGTCCTCCCTCTCGGGTGCCCTTTGGAGAGCACGTTAAACCATGGCAATGAGATGAGGGGTGTAGCATCTCCTCCCATGCTTGTCAGCTGTAACATTTAACTCTGAGAATCCACATTATCCATAAAAACACCGAGTCCTTTGTCAGTCTTTACAAGTTCAGATCTCAACACCTTCCTGCAGCAGTGAGGTCCAGAGCTGAATTACGTGTTTATGGAAAAGTCTTCCTTAACAATCTTGAATTTCTCATTCTGGTCTCACTCATCATCTCCTCCATCTGGGGCTTCAGGACAGAGACAGCGGTCGCCCCTGCCCTCCCCTCTCCTGGCCACCTCCAGGTTTACATGATCACTATCGTACCCCTGCTCATAATCTCCTTCCCACGGCGAGCAATGTCCAGAGGGGCGAGGAGTCGCGTTCACAGGGCTTCAGTGGTGGACCCCTCCCCAGCGCTGGTCTTTTGTCCGGCTGTGTTCAAGGCAGCATGTGTGTCTCCCTTCCTCTCACAGGCTGTTTGAAAATGTATCGGGGATAGTGAGAATTTTTTTCCATTTTTGTGGTGCTTCCCTCCATTAATTTCCTGGTTGTAGTACATTACTCATGGATAATTAAGAGTGAGCTATTAATACAACATTTAATATTCAAGTGCAGTGAAGAGGAGAGAACAATAAGTCAAGGAATCATATACTACAAGACGTTTTGGTTTAGTGATGAAATTTTTTTTGCTGGCTTTGGCTATCAGAGCATAGTGCTGCTTCCATTTAAGTATGGTCCCGAGAACTTCATTTATTGATAGAATACAAATAGGACATTAAATCAGGAGAAGTGAAGTTGAATTGCTGGCCATATATACAATTATGAACGGGATTGGCTACTTCTGTCTAGTGTATCTTAAGTTAAGAGAATTATGTTAGAGACTGCTAAAGAGAGCTTAGAGTGTCTTAAAATTAATGAGATTGAAGTCTGTCTAGGAAAAAAAATTAACGCTAAAATGCAGCTCTCGCATTAGGGATGAGAAAATTGCTGTAGAGAAGCAGTCACGCTTTGTCCAGATGGAGAAACGCGGAGCGGGTAAGCTGTGTACCAGCATCAGATAAACACGTCTTGGCCTTAAGAGCTCCTCCTTGCCCCTCCATCCTCACATACAGGGCATGAATTGATTGCCAGCAGCAGAGAGGAGAGGGAAGCTTGCGTGCCTGGCTGGGGGGGGTGGCCATGATACAGCCCATCGCTGGTTTTCCCAGCCTTCTTCCTTCCCAGTTCCTGCTGGCTGCTCCCAGCACTGCACACCCACTCTGAGCGACTGAGCCGCGTGTCTACAGAGCCCCCCCCATACGGGTGTGTTGGAGGGTTACTGGGGAGCAGTCCTGTCCCCCAAAGGCCATAGACTTGAGTGTCCTGTGTCTGCAGTGTGGTGCTTCCTGGGGCAGGTTTTCAGACGGACGCTTCTT
>NW_009194471.1:6298-13807 GCF_000690835.1 Fulmarus glacialis | reverse complement strand
GATGCGCTGAGGCATTTTGGCCCAGCCACAGACAGGGAGTACGTTACTTTCTCCTTGTGCCACAGGTCTGCCTGTACTTTGGAGATGAGGAGGGAGGTTTAGGTCCACGAGCGCGCCCCACCTGAAACACGCAGTGGATGGTGGCAGTGGCAGCCTGCACCTGGCCAGAGATCGCTGCTCCCTGGGCAGGGGGCTTGCCTGGGCTCCCAGCTGGAGCAGGGGCAAGAGGGGTGGGCGCAGAGCCGCTGCCCCACGGCGGGGCGGGGAGGTGGGATCCCCCAGTGCCGTGCGTCCCGGCTGGGGTGGCCTTGGTAGGGCAGCAGGAGTGCCGGCACCCCCGTGGGAGGCAGCTCCGCCAAGACGTGCCGGGAGCTCTCCAGAGGTGGAGCGCGTAAAGATGTCACGAGTCAAGCACATGTAAAGGTTGCCATTTACAAGCAAGTAATTGCAAGAGTTACCACACAGCTGTCTCTGAGACAGCGCAGGATATTGTTATTTATATCCCCACCGTTCGCACGCTGCTCAAACGTGCATCCCTGCCCCCAAGCAGAGCAGCAGTGCTGCTGCCTGCCAGCGAGCACCACCTTGTTATGGTACCTGGCCTAGCTGCACAGCGGGGCAGCTGCCTTCTTCTCTTGGTGAGAGGGGGGCTGCCGCCGGAGGAGGGGGGGTCGTCTGTCACTCGTGCACTGAGTTACCCCATCCGGATTTTGCACAGGCTCGTGTCCCAACATGGGGCTTCTTCTAGCTACGCCAGATGCACCTGGTCACACACACGTGTGTGCACAAATACCACACATGTAAATACTTGTGCATTATTTTGTTTTGCTGAATAATTGGTTGTTTACAGATGGGAGAGGGTAAGTGTGCTTCTGACCTTTCTTCATGTGGGTTGTTTATAGTTAATGATGATCCTGCTAACTACATCCATTTCTTTAAGGGGGCTGTTCTCTCCTATAGGCAGTCTGTGCTCTCTGGATCCTAAATACAAAGTCCCTAATCTCTGTAGGGAGAAAAAAGACCAACTGATCCTAACCATTCTGAAATAGGGAATGTAATTAAACATAGGCGCTGTATTGATTCCCAATTAAGCAGCAACAAAACAAATTATTTACTAGTATAATAAAAATGTTGTCAGAGTGTTGACAGTATTCGGGCACAAAGCTTTCCTGAGTCCATTGTGTGCGCACATTTATAAGTGTCATATAAATAGCTGCATTTTTCGATGAGGAACCTTCAGTAGAGCTGCCTGTTGTAAAATTGTGTTTGCATCTTTGGACATCAGAGACTGCTCAGCAATTAGGAAACGGCCGCTTCCAGCAGTGACTGCTCACCAGCATCCCCCTTCCAGAGGAGCGGGTCCAGCACAGGAGCCATGGCCGAGCGGGGCTCTGGGGACGCTGGCATCCAAAGGCTGACCTGTGCTAGGGGTACAACGGACGTCTGGGCTTGGGTGAGCCCCAGGGGTGAGACCGGGATCCTCAGAGGTGTTTTATGTGCAGTGTCAGCATTTAAACCAGACTGGACTTGAATAGCCAACAATACAGATCCTGTGCCTGCGCACCTGGTCGTGCTGGGGTGGAGCAGTGCCCGGCTGGGCTGTAGCCCACTGCCTGCCGCTGGGTCGCTGCCTCTTCTGCCTCCCCTGCCGTGCCTAGGCATCATCATGCCTACTCTGAGAGCTGCTGGTTTGGGGTTCCCCCCAGTCTGACCCAGCACTGTCAAGGCTTTTCTGCCTTTTGCTGGCCATGCTGAGGCGGTCCATGGCCAGCCATTTCCAGACGCAGGAGCAGAGCAGCCCTGCACGGCATTGCGGTGGGTGAGCTGCAGGTGAAGCCTGCCAGAGTAACCCTTCTGCTGGGGATCAGAGTGCCTTTTACTGTGAAGCCTCCCGGCTTTGGGATGACAGGAAGAAATGCAGAAGAGATTGTGGATTGCCCGTAAGGAGGTGGCTCCATTGCAAGAGAGGGGTCTCCTCTGGACAGGTATTTCTAACCATCCTCTTAGGTCGTCTGTGGGTGGGTCTGGTCTGCTGTGATTTGAATTTGCCCTGACGTGTGGCAGCTCTTTGGTACGGTGCTGGGGGAGCAGCAATTCCCACTGGTGCCAGTGTGCAGAGGGGACCAAAGGGTCAGCTAGGAACATGAGTCGTCCTTCAACACTGGCTTTGCCCTGCGCTCGCTTGGCTGTTCACTGGGAGAGGGACTTGCTCTCTTTGGTGTGAGAGAGACTGAAAAAATACCACTAACCCTAATGTCATGATCCGCCCTGTGCACCGTGCCTTGGGAGTGCTGCACAGCTGCTGCGGCATTCACGACTTCGGGACATGCGTGTGTTTTCTGTGAAGAGCAGGGTCACTTTGTGTAGCTTCTCTGTTTCTGTAGGCTGGAGGAGAATGTGAGTGTGCATGTGTGAGTGTGCGAGCGTGAAGCTGCGAGCTGGGATCTGGGGGAGGGGAAGGTTTCAGCAAACGTTTCCTTACCAAAACAGCCCTGACCTTTGCAGGGCTGAGCTGTCTGACGCAACAGGCTGAACCTTTCCAGACTCGAGCTCCAACCTGAAATGCTTCAGAGCAAAACTGATGGCTGCTGCATTGACCCCAGTGTTTACATCCAGTGCTTGCCTGGCTGCTGCCGGAGGATGGGGAGAGGGGTCTAAAAGCCCAAAGTGGGAGCCGCAGTCTGTTTTTCTCGCGTGTAGCCCAGATCTGTGTCGACTGATGCCCGCGGGCAGCAGTGCTTACCCATGAGGGCTGGGTGCTACACCACAGGCAGGTGTGCTCTCTTGTGCCCTTCGTTTGGGGAGCAGTGGGTGCCGGCGTGGAGGAAGGGCCGTGCGGGGCCGGGGCGTGGGGAGGTGACAGTCGTGCGCTCCGGAGCAGCTGGCGTTGGTTTGGAGGGATGGGCGGAGGTATTCGTTTTGACCGTAGGCGCGAGAGTCAGCTTTTCCATGCCGGGGACTCAAACCCAGTTCATTGAAACCAAGTGGGAGTTTATTTGTCAGCACCTACGCTGTGCGGGCGGGAGCCGCCGTGCTCCAGGGATTGGCGCCGAGAGGGGTCGTCACTGCCTGGCTCTCCGGCAAACCAGCTGTTAGTTACAGAGATGCTGTTGTTTCTGTGTCCTGCGGTGAATAAAATTAAACAACTCTTTATTTCTGAATGACAGCCCAGGGACTGCACTTCTGCTCTGGCTCGGTGTGAAGTGGCTTCATCCCAGCGCGGGTCCTCTGGGGCCTGAAGCCCTCGATTCATTAGTTGTCAGGCTTGTAGGTGGATTCTGCATTAGGCCTTTAATTTAGTGTATTGCCATGGGCTACTGACCACATGACACTGCTCAAATGTGAGCAAATCTAACGAGGATCCGGGACTGCTCTTTAATTTGGTGAGAATAACAGAGTGAGCAGGGACCCAGAGAGTGTTAATCATGACGGAAAACTAGCTGAAACCAGGTCAGCCGGTGCTGGTTCCTGGTACGACGTGATGGAGAGGGAGCGTGGGGGGCTGAGGAGGGAGTGCTGCGAGTCCTGGCACCCTGCAGTCCCGGCAATCCCACTCCATCTCTGTTGGGAAGCACCATGGCCCCAAAGAGCCGGCGACAGCAGTGTGCCATCTTTACTGCTGCCTTTTCCTCTCCCTCCAGCTGGGCGCTGCGGCTCGCAGACCTGTGGGGTGGCTGCACTCAGGCCCCCAGCCCGGGGCGTCGTCACAGGGCCTGGCCATCCCATCGCGTCCTCGGTGTCCATGGGAAGGGGAAGGTGATGCTCCCTGGCTATGGGAGTGCCGGGGTCTGCCAGTGACAAAGGCCAGTCCCAGCTGCCACCCACCCCTGCCTTGGTCCTGCGTGGAGTCGCTTGGCACAAAGACCCCAGAGCCGCTCGCTCCTCGCGTTGAGCGGCATCCAATCCCCATGGTTAGATTTGTTTCATACAATAAAAACAAACTCACGCTGCACTCCTGCTGGCTGTTCCTGGATGGGGCCAACTCCCCTCGGCATGCATCATGCAGATTTATTGCGTTATATTGGAGTGGTGCCTGAGCTTGGCTAGTTTCTTTAAGTCTTCATTTTTGGAGAGCGGTGGGCTTTGGGAGAGGGGGCACAGGAATCCTCTAGTAATTCCTGTTGACTGCAGTGACCAGTGAGGCAGAACTGATCAACTGCAGGCTTCCCTGCTGCTGAACTCTGCCAACAAAGTGCTTACATCTGCTTTTACGCTAATGGGAACTTTATGGACTAGTGTGTCCCCCCCAGGAGCAAATTCCAACAAGGTCAGAATCCAGAAAGTTGCCACTTGACACCGGCTGTGAAGCCCCGAGCCAGCCGGAGGAGGCCCGGTTGCGCTGAGGACTTTCTGGGGCATTAGATCTAACGCTATCATGTGCAACTGAGAGCCTGGGAGGCCTCCCAAACGCCGCTGCTGCCGCCCCGCTTGTTGGCTGCACGGCCCCCCTCTGTCCTCGGGGCACGCTGCTGGAGGAGCCGCGCAGATCGGCGCCGTGTTGAGCGAGGCCCTGAGTTGCGCTGCTCAGCCAACAGGGAGGCGCGATGAGAGGCCGGCCTCTGGCAGCGCTCCGCGTTTTGGGAGGCTCCAGGCCATATTCACCATTAGCGTGGCCTTACTAGTCCACTCACATGCGTTGCACCTGGTACCGTTACGATGATGTGGGCACTCAATACAAATGCTTAAATACAGATTTGGAGCAGTAAGCGTGGGCAGCCGAGCCGGCGTGTTGTGGCTGAGCAGAGCTGGCTGGGGGCGCAGCCAACCCAGGGTCACAGCCTGACCCACCGGCTCCGTTTGCTGCCGTGGCAGTCCTGTTCCAGGTCCACGCTGCAGATCGCTGATCCCCGGGCAGAGCTCTCTGGAACGATCCTTGCTCGTACTGCACGTTCATGTTGGTGGGGACTCTGCTCCGGGAGCAGCTGCTCAATATGGAGCAGAGATGGGCACCACTTGCGTGTGCCTTGCACCACAGGGCATGCGGGGGGTTTGCCCCAAGTGCAGTGGGTAATTGGTGATAGAGGAAAGCGGCAACACAGCGGTGGAAGGCATTTGGTGGAGAGCCGTTGGCAGCCCTGGCTTTTGGAGGTGTGGGCGCCTTATGGCACGAGAAATCTCCCTTTCCCTTGGCTCCTTGCTGTGCATCACGAGCTGTGCCATCTAAAGGCAGGTGTGGACACCGACTTTCTAGACCCTCTTTGCACGTGGTGTCTGGGAGCAAGAGCTGGCTGCAGGGGGGGCACAGCAGAGCCAGCGAGCAGCCGGCTGGTTATCTCCACTGCCGCACGCAGGCAGGGCTCCCTGGGGGGCTCCTGGGGACTGCACTTGTGCTGTGCAAACAGGGCTGGCTGGTCTGCAGGCAGGCCTGCTTTGTGACCGCTCGGGCTGTGCTAGACACAGTTAACCAGCAGAGCTGGAAATTGGTGGCTTTGTACTTAAAAGAGAAGCTTAATGAAATTTCTGCTGTTACTGTTGTACTCCTTTTTTTTGCTTCCTTGGCTGTACTGGCAGATTGTGCTATTCTGTTTGCATACCTAGAAGATCATGATACGGCACTGAAATGACGATGGCGAAGGCAGGCAGCTCTCCTGCTGCCCGGTCCGTGCCGGGGCTTGGCTGCGCAGCTCTCGGCGCACGGCTGCGCTGCCCACCGGCAAGTGGGTGCAGGGTGGAGCTGGGCGGGCATCAGGTGCCCGCCGGCTCAGGGCGCGCTGTGCGCAGAGGAGCACAACTGCTGTGTTGTCAACGTGCTGGGTACCAGAATCGTGAAATGATTGCTTTGAGGGCGTGTATTTTCCTGCATTTAATGAATGACCATTCCACATTAATGTTTATTAAGGTGATTAATACTTTAATTTGTGTGGAAGAGAGTTTGCAGAAACATAACTTGCTTCTACACAAGAGTTACTGTTCATTTTTCAGGAAATATAATCAGTCCAGACAAGGCCTGCTGAATTGTGGCCTCCTTTGGTAGCCTGAGTGTGAAAGATTATGGGCGCTCTCCGATTAGCTGTCTCTTTTTTAATCTAACATTGCAGAGGCCTAATTGCTTTGACTTTGACTAAAGAGAAGATGGTTTCCATAAAGGCATCCCATGGAACTGTGCTCTGTCTATGCGGCCACTGGCCCCAGGCATGGCAGTCGGGATTGGGTCCCCAGCCTCCCCGTGCCAGTATGGTTACCCGCTGTTGCACATCCCGTATTGCTCGCCCGGGATGTTGGTTGGGTTTTGTGCTATGTAGGGTGTTGGTGGAACCAACTTCTCGTTGCTCCTCGTCTGAACAGGGACCAGCCGGTATTGAAAGGGCTTCTGCATCCTGCGCTGTGGGGCACCCGCTGATGTTCACTGTGTACCGTCCGTCCAGTGCAAGGCGTGGAGCCTGGGCTGCCTTTGCTGTTGAGTGCAAGAACATTTGGCAGCGGGGTAAGATGCAGAGCGTGCATGCAGTAGTGTCTCCGTATCCCTATGTCTGGGCAGAATGGGCAGATCTTTAGCCTGCAGTGTTGTTTTGTAATGGTAACTCCTCTTAGGTTACAAGGGTTTAATGAGGAATACCCCTGCCTGCACGGACGGAATGGTGTGGTGCACATGGGCCGGTGTTGGACCAGCCCAGTGCTGGAGAGGGTTTGCCTGGGGAGAAGGGCAGCGTGACTCTGCTGTGAGGGACATGGGATGCGACGTGTCCTGACACCCAGCTGGCTCCTGACGTGGGACTCTATAGGGACGTCTTGCTCTGAAATAACCATATCAAGGCCACGGCCACTCGAGTGTGAACCTCGCCCGCACCCACTAAGGCATCTTGGCTCCGTTTCCTCTGCAGCGGTGGGTGAAGAGCATAATTAATTTGCAGCATTAGGAGAAGGGTGAACGCTGGGCAGGACTGGGTATCTGCCTGCGCCAGTGGGGCTGCACCGCAGCCCGGCTCCCTCCCTGCGGTGCCAGATCTCCGCAATATGGGACTTCTGGGGCTGACACCGAACCCGCCAGTCCTTGGAGAGTTGCTGTGATCTCATCCTGCTGAGCACCCACTGGTCTTGGCGACCCTGCCCCAGCCACCCCCAGCCACCTCCGTGCCCAGGGCAGCAGGGACAGGTCCCCTCTGAAGTGGGAGGATTTTGAATTTTGGGAAAGGGGCGTCCTTGCAGAGACTTTACTGTGGCCTTGCGCAGGCACGCTGTCCTCTGGCGGCTTGGGTCTGCCCCGTGCTGCTCCCACAGACTTCTGCCCCGAAGTCGTGCTGGAGCATGGGGCTATCGGGCTGCGCCAGGCTGCGGGGAGGTGAGCGAGGCGGGAGCATCCCTCCTGAGCCTGGCGCCTCTTCTCCTTCACCTTGTTTGAAGCTCTGTCTGGTTTTAGCTCTTTGAAAGAAAGCCGGTGCCATCCTCCGGGTCCCTTGTGGCACAGGGACGGCTGGGATGAATGCGCCTGGGTGTGATGTCAGGGGAGGACAGGAGGCCGATGATCAGGAATGAAAGAGGCTGTGGAAGGGGATAGGAGCAGGGAGGGGG
>NW_009194471.1:0-6286 GCF_000690835.1 Fulmarus glacialis | reverse complement strand
TGTGGCACAGGGACGGGTGGGATGAATGCGCCTGGGTGTGATGTCAGGGGAGGACAGGAGGCCGATGATCAGGAATGAAAGAGGCTGTGGAAGGGGATAGCAGCAGGGAGGGGGGGCTCTGTCCTGCCCAGCACCCCCAGAAGGTTCCCTGGGGAGACGGCCCCAGCGCATCGCTCCTGCTCCCACCTCTGGGGCACACAGGCTGCCCTGTCCTGCGCCGAGCACAGCTCCGGTGCACAGACTGCCGTGCTCCGGACCCCTGATCCCAGAAGGGGATGAGCAGCTCCTCGCTCCTTGTTGCTGGAGATGTGACCACTGTGTCACAGGGTCTCTGCCTGGTGCTGGGGGATCCGGGTGCTTTCAGTAGCAATGACCCGGAGAGGCCAAACACTGGCTGTGCCAGCCTGGCTCCCCATCTCCTCCCTGCTGCTGCTGTGGTTTGCTGTGACCGCTGCCTCTAAACAAACTGAAAGGCGATTTCAGAGCAGGCAGCAGTGAATGAATTCTGTTTTTCTCAAGCATTTAGTGTTGCTTTCAGTTTGCTTTGATGATGTCTTCTCACAACTAGTGTAAACAGACTGCGCAACGGGGAGCACTCACATGTGTACAAGAAGCTGCACATGAAAGACAGAGGCATCTTGAAAGCCATAATAGCGCTCTGAGTGCCAGTTAAAGGATTTGTCACTAAGAGCACTTTACAGATAGAAAGAACTTATTAACTGGTGTGACTAACAGCTTGCAAGGTTTAATTGATGTGTGTTTGTTGTCCTTTTATATCTCTCCCCCTCTTCTTCCTCTTGGCACCAATTCCAGCAGTTGCTGGTGCAAAAGCAGCAGCCTCTAAGCTGCCTGAATAGGTACCAGGAATAAAAGCAAGGCCAAGCCCTGCCCCGAGTGCCCCTGATCCTGGGCTGCGGTCGGGGCTCGTCCTTGCCGTCCGGTTCCCCCCTTAGGAACTGAGGCTGGGCTTATTTTCTTGCTCTGGGTTCTGTTATTCCTCCCTAAGTGACGCTGAGTTTTTGAAAATAAAGCTTTTTAATGCATGAATAGTATGGATAATTAATGTTTCTGCCAGACAGACTACTCATTGCAAGATTGATTGACTATTAAGGTCATAACGCAGAAGCCACCCACACGAAACAAACAGGCTAATGTTAGACTCCAGCTTAAGCTGAGAGTTGGTCAGCTGTCCACGGTCACAGTGGGGGCTTCCAGTCATCTGTCAACAAGTGATTGATTGATGTGGACACCTTCCAATCTTATTCTGATTATTCTCAGCAGCTTGCCTGGTGGCCATTTTTCAGGAGTTGGCAGCACTCAGACCTCCAAGACTCAATGCGATGACTGCATGGGGGGTTAACCCTTTCCTTTGATCTGAAATGTCTTTGTTATGGGCAACAACTGCAGCGCAAGGGAAGGATTGTGTTTGTGAGCCCCAAGTACGGAATATACTGGGAACTCCCAGAGATCACATGCGGGAATGATGCTTTGACTTTCAGACATTCCTAATTGACTTGGCCCAAGTAAAGCTGCGAGCGGGGAGCTGCAGAGAGTCCATCTGGAGCAGAGCAGATACAGCTTAGTAACCCAGCTTCTTTATCACGCTGTCTTTTGTGGGCAGTTTCATGTGCCACAGAGTAAACCGTGTGCATCAAGGCCCCAGCAGCAGAAAACGAAATTCTAATAACTTGGGTAGGAGAGAGTTTGGTATTCAGAGGGGAAAAAAAATAAGAATTCAGATGTACTTGTTCTGGTGTGAGAGACAATGGGTTAAAGAGGGCTTTGCTGTTTTTAAGGATAGCTCCTGGTTCAGCGCTTTGAATTCAGTAGGAGAAATTTGTTGCCTGGATGCTTTCTGTATGTGCACATGAAGATGACTTAAATATATCTCTCTGTAGTATTTTATGTACGTGTTATACGTGGTGTGTGCCCACACACATGCCAGTGGGAAAGGGAAATTATAATTATGTATGCTATATAGTGTATGTTTACAGTATATAAACATGTTCTAGAGTTCTTTTGGTTGCAGGCATGTACTGCAGATTTCCATTTCCTTGAATGTTTTTCAGCAGTTTTAGTTTAACTGTTTTGGAGGGCCCTGGTGCCTGGCTTGTTCACCTTCCCGTGCACTTTCCATCCATGGTTTTAGCATTCATAATGTACCCTAAAAAGCCTGCCATGGGGAAACGTCAAAAGCCCTTTCTCCTCCAAGAGTTAGATCTTTATGTAACTCAAGTGCATCATTGCATTTTTATGGTGCAATCCAAGTGCTGTAACGTAGCAGAGCTGGCACAGAGCTGTTGTGCACAGGATTGCAACAGGAGAGCTGTGCTAAGCTGCTCTGGGTGCTGGTGTGTTACATGCACGCCTTGGGATCCCAGCACGGCCTGGAGGCCCTTCACAGGCCCCTAGCAGTGGGCTGCAGCCTGATATTTTTCCCAGGGAAAATGCTGCAGTAGGCCCCGATCCAGGACCCCTCAACGTCAGCCTGTCTCCTGACTGAGCAGGGACTGGGTCTGGAGCCAAACGGGGCTGCTGGGAGCTGGGCTTCCATAACCATGGCTGAGTTTTGCTAATCCCATCTGCTCTCCATCCCTTGCAGGTGGTAGTTCATCCCAGAGCTACACGGACGCCTGCTCGGACAGTGCCCTCACACAGCACCGTGCCGGCCTTGTTGCCGACTGTCTCCTGGACTCCAAGGACCATCTTCCACAGCATGGCTGGGCAGCTTCCCACTCGGAGCTGCTGCACTGGGCAGGCTCCCTGGCAGCGGCATTGACCTGCACCTAGGCAAGCACCGTGCCCAACGCCCGGTAGATCTGGTAGGCATCCAGCGGGAGGCAGGACGGACTTGAGTTTTAGCCAGCCTTTGCCCACAGGCAGGTGCACCACGGTCACGGTGGTGGAGCGAGCGAGGTGGGGTGTATATAGATTTGCGGGGGTATGCTGGGTGCTGGTACCACTTTGGGAGGGCTAACTTAATTGCATGAATGCCACCAGCCAGCTGCTTTCACAGAGACTGCCTCCCAAAGGTGTTTTCTGGAGTGAGGGTGCGAAGTGTAGGACTCTGCTGTGGCTGGAGATGCTGACTGGCCCTTCCTGCGGGAAGGACACTCTCCTCAGCCACGGAGGGGATGCAGCTGGGGCAGCAGCAGCAAAGGTCTCCCTGGGCTCCGCTCCCCCTCCTGCTCAGCTTCCGGGGTAGTAGTGGGCTGCGGTCTGTAAGACAGATACCTGCCCGGGCAAGGTCCAGTGTGTAGGTGCTGCAAATCCATCCCCATGCAACTCCCTGGGAAAGGCCAGGCAGGGGCTTCTCCCCAGCCCTGCATCAACCCCTTTGCCAGAGAGAGCAGAGCTGCGCAGGGGAGGGAACGAAGTGACCTGTACTTGTGTAAACTGAAACAGGGGACTGAAATGCTACGTGCCCTCCACAGGTTTTTTCCAGGGCACAGCAGAGCCATGTGCAGGGCTTCAGCCCTCTCATCCAGGGCTCCGAGAGCTGTTGGTCTGAGTGCATGAAAGACCAAGAATTTGTCTCCAGGGGCTTTTGCACTAGCACCGTGGCCTTCCCCTCTCCTCCTCACGCATCCCACGCTCACACTTGGCCGGGCAGAGGGACCCTTGTGGACCAGGGGAAGGCCTTTGATAGTAAGAAAATGAGTCCACAAAAAGCAAGTGGGTTAGTTTTGTCCATGGAGTTGTATCATGAATTGCTTATCTTCCCCCAGGAGTCCTTCCCTCCTGGGTCTTGGCCAGGGGGCACCACCACTTGATGCAGCACAAAGTCTTGGGCATTTTCAGTAAAAGCCCTCTGCCACCACTGGTCTTAACATCTGTGGGATGCAAAGTGCTCTGGGATTGCCACAAAGTGGAAGTGCAGAAATTGATGAATCTGTTCCCATGGGAGACTGTAGAGCTGCTCTTTTAGCTTTTGTCAAGCAGAAGGTGGCTTGTTTGGGTATAGTCATGCTATGGAGCAGTGGTAAGGCTGGGAGAACCCAGCCTAGGTCCTGCATCCCTAGCAGTTTGTGTCCTCTGGATGTTGAGCATCAGCCAAGAAGGGATGCTGCCGAGTACTTTTCTGCTGACTGCAGATGATGAAGAGTTGAAAGGCACCAGCACTGCTTGCTGACAGCTCCAGCTCAACAGGGTGCATGGGATTTCCCTGAGGCAGCCCCAAATGTGGACCTAGAGCAGTGCTGGTGGTGCTAACCCTGGGACACGCGGAGCAAATCTTCACTGTGCTCTGGGGAGGGTGTACCAGGGTATCTCCTGCAAGTCGTTACGTAGAAGAAAGAGATACCATTTAGTTATTTCTCCCTGTCTGATCTCTACATGCCACTGCAGTAATTAAGATGGTTTTGTGTATTAGAAAGTCACTCTGATAGGGGTGCACTCAAGACTTGAGCCTCTAGGCTTCCCATTAGGTCACATAAATCTAACAAAGAGTTTAAATGACCGTGGGAAACAAAGTGGTCACCTGCTGTAACAGAAACCCCGTGGCCGTGCCGGTTTCCTTCCTGCCATGGCTGTTGTGCTGTCCCTCTGCTGTGCCCAGCTTGTCCCCAGCTCCAGGGTGCTGCCTTGCTCCCCGTCCTCCTCTGGCCAGATCCCAGCAGCGTGTGGCCCTGCGGCCTTTGGCTGAGCTGGCAGGGTCTGTCAACATGGGTTCAGTGGCAGCAGGGCAGCCTTGGTGCCCCTCTTGTGATACCCCGCTTGCTCTTCCTTGCGTCCCATATCCCCTGTGGGCTGGCTATCTTGCCTGGGCTGCCTGTGCTGAGCGTTAGCTCCTGGAGCCCAGCCCCGGTCCCTCCTGCCTGGTGCGGTGCAGCATCTGGACACCCGCCGGGCAGGATCTCCTCCGTGCTGAGCAAAGGATGCAATAGCCTGCGAGCTGGCAGCCTTGCTGGTGTAGATGAGGGCTGGGAGCAAGGGCAACCTGGCGGTGCTTGCCTTCTCCACCATGCTTGCCTTCTCCACCAGAGGCCACGAGCCTTGGTGTCCCCGTGGTGTGAGCCCAGCCAGTGTGGCCTCGGGGCTCCTCCTGAGGCAGCGTTGGTATAATAACACTGATGAAAAGCTGATTAATCCTTGTAAGCGAGCCGCAATAGCTTCCCTCTAGAACTGAAGAGATTACCACTGATTTGTCATCCTGATTGTTTCAAAGAGGTGCAATTAGTTGCTCTAATTTAGCTTCGCTTCTCACTGAGTGGCATGACAACTGAGATGTAATCAGTAGATCTGCACAGGATGGCAGCCACTGATGGGTGCAGCTGTGCCTGCCACCATTTCACGTGCAGAGGATGGCTGCCGAAATGGTGGAGCATCACGTGCTTGTGTTCGAGGGGCCAAGTCCCCTCAGTGCCGTGCGGCTACAGGGCAGCAGAGCATACCCGGCTTGCGGTGCTGACCTGTGCAGCAGGCGGGTGTTTATTTTTGCAGCCCACTGAGGGAGGCGGCAGGGGAATGCTGCAGGAATAGCGACCTGCTCCGAGTGCGCTGATGGAGCCAGGGCATGGTGGGGTCCCGCGCCGGGCCTGAACGGGGCTCTTGCAGGTGCTGGTTGTTCAGGACGCTCTTGGGAAGACACAGCGAGAGCAGTGAGTGCTAGCCTGAGACTCCCATGGGGGTGATAGGTGGCATTGGATGTGGGCATGACATTACACTTAGTTTGAAATATTGTTTTACTTCCTCTGCCTCCCCCAGCTATTGTCCCTCTTCTTTGCCAGGTGCAATAAAATCAATACCAGGTACAGGAGAGGGGTGCGTATTTCATTTGAGGTTTCCCCCTTTCTGAGGACTGCCTTTGCTTTGGAAAAGGTGCAAAGCTACTACGGAAAATGAAGAGCTTGTGGCGTGTCCCTCCTCAGCAGGCGCAGCCCACCAGCTCACTGCTCTGGGTCAGCAGCCAGCCTCCCTCTGGGCAGAGAGGAGGGAACACATGGTATTTCAAAATGTGTCCATTTTCAGTGAAACAAATCACATAAAAATTCAATTCAAAATGAACAAAATAAAAATGCTTTAAAAAAAAATTCTTAAAAAACAAACCCTGCCTGTGGCTATTTCTTGGTTGAAGCTGTCTCTTCCCTTTTTTTTCTTTTTTTTTTTCCCGGGAAGGCAATTTGTTTTTGGAGCAAGCTGGCCATGCTTGCCAGGGAGCATCTTCGCAGGGCAGCTCGGAGCAGCTCCGTGTGCTGGCCACCGTCAGCCCGTGCCCCTCGGCCCCTGCCCAAGCCCTGTGCAGCTGCTCAGCTCATGTTCCCTGGCCACGGCACGGCCCAGCACG
>NW_009194470.1:82723-92811 GCF_000690835.1 Fulmarus glacialis | reverse complement strand
GAACAAGGACTAGCGATTGTGAGACTTCTGCCACATTTAAACGTTTTGTAAAAGATCTGAATTCTTCTTGCCCTCCTGCCTCTTTCATGCTCACTACCAGAGTTGTTTCCATGGCCAAAGTATTCTCCTCTTTTATTAGTAATTGCTCTCCTTCCAGGTGTTATGGACCTGAGCAGAAAAGCAGTAACCCCCACTGCTGAGCAGCCCCAGAGCCATGTCCTCGGACTTATGGTCACTAGCAAGCTTTCAACCCATCACTGACAGAAGCTAATGTGCTGTTGAGGTGGTGCTGGGATGGCAGGGTGGATCAGAGGTGTCGGAGATAGAGGCTAGAGATAGAACCAGCAGCATCCAGACCACTGCCCACTTGCTTCTGATCCACATCAGCATGAAGCTCAGACTTCTGAAAGAAACAACCTGGGGAAAATGATCAGAGACTAGTCATAGGTACCGATGTGGCAAAACCACTGGCAAAACCAAGCATAAATAACATGAGAGAAAAGAGAGGAAGAATCTTAACTGGTCACAAACTGGAGATATCTGTATATTACCAAAGCTAGCCTTGCCCTGGGTATGGACAGGCACCCATCAGTGGCCACAGCGTGTTCAAACTGGATGCCACAACCTGACCAAGAAAGGAGACACACGGGGCCCATAGGCCAGAGCTAGTGAGTTTAAAGCTGGTTTTAGTATATCCGTGCTACTGAGTTTTTCGTATGGGTCTCACTGTTAAATAAAAGTACTTTGGCATGAATCTAGTCAAATGCACTGCACTGAATGTAGAAGGGCTTGTGGATGCAAAATACACCTCTGATTTGAAGCCAGTTTCTAGTGTGGTATACACCCTAAAAATACGATTTTTCCATCAAAGTGTAAAAGATCTACTTTTCACACACTTGCAGAGGGTTCCCAAGTAATAGGGAATGATCAACAGTTAAAAGAAGCATTTAATCTATGCATAAATTTGAACTCCAAATACACTGAGCCTATTAAGCTTTGATACATTGCTTAAATACTAAAGGCAAAGGCAAAGCATAGTGTATGATTTAGTTACCTCCGTAGCTGAGAAATGTTCTTATTTAAATAAATATTTTGTGGTTTACTTCTGTGATTTTGCAAGAAGAAAACCCTTAAGGAAATAAAAAAATTTCAAGATTTTTTTTTTTAAATTACTTTCAAGTGGAGCCTTATTAACCAGGTTGAGGTTTGGTATCTGTGTATACCCATGTTGCTATTCAGTAGCAAAGAGTAAATTATTAATCTTTTGTTTATGATTAATAATACTGATGAATTTTCATCTTCATGTTTGCAGACAGATTAAGGCTGACACAGAAATTTGCAGTTCTAGCAAGTTTTAGCTGTGAGATGTCAATGGACTCACAAATTCTGGATTTAGGCTATTAAAGATAGGCACTCTTTAAAAAAACTTAGACACCTTCAGTTAACTAAAATTGTTTTCATGACTACTATGGCAATTTAACTGAAGAAAGAGGTAAGTATCTGCTGTTATTCAGAACCCCTGTTCTCTAGAGCTCCTAAGCCCTCTATTATCAGTGGAGAAACACAACTGCAATGCCTCATCCTAGAAATAAGGTTATTTATTTCTTGTATGGGATAGAAGGAAGTGTCTTGCAACTGCCAGATACATATATATATATATACTGCAGCTGAGCCCTGATACAGTGTCAGGATGAAACGCAGCCATCCTGTGGTTTCCTTTGGAAAGCATCTCTGGTGCATGGGCTGAAAGATGACCAGAGTCCCTTAATATGTCCCCTAGTTGTCCACCTCCGGAATGGACAGCTTCTGAAGGAAACTATCCTGGCAGGACTCCGAGTGCTGTATGCAGTCTGACCTGTTGTGACAGGGAGAACAAGGGCAGGGTATTGATCTGAGCATATTAAGTCCAATTTGCTCTTAATTCGCGACTGGTTACTTGGTCTTGCTATAATTTATAACGTATACTCCTATCATGCACTGATCTCAGACCTGTGCTTTGCCTGGACAAAACACAAACAGGAGACTTAAAATGTTGTCACCAAAGCTAAGTGGATTTTGTGGCTATAGTAATATGAATAGAAAATCAGTGCATTGTATTTTACCTAGATTTCCTGCAGCAAATGTAATCCCATTACACTCACTTCAGTGAACATCGTTTTTTAGATTCTTGAACAGACAGGTCTTTTATTTTAGGTTTTCTCCCCATAAGCAATGTGATACAACTCATCTGTGTTAAGCAAAATTTTCTTTGCTTAGCCCAAGCCTTTGTGTTTATTATCTACTACTTTAACCACCTTATATCTCTCTCTCTGCTGTTAAATCTGTGTCTCTTTATAAATGATTCTTTGAGAAAAACAAGTCTAAGCCTATTTCTGCAGGGTATTTATCTGCAGTGACTGATGACCTGATGACTTACTGCATCTAATACCTACATTTGGCATTATTTTGCAACTGAACTTCTAAAACCAGGAAGACCTCACCATAGAAACAAGACAGTTGCATTTTTTCTTACAGATTCTGCCAGGGGAGGTCTTTGCCAGCCCTCATCCCCCTGTTTTCCTTCTCTGCCATCTCTTTTTAGCTGAAACTTGCATCAAGCTGAATATTGAAAAGATGCAATGCTTGAAAGGACTTGGGGAGATGACTGAAACTACAGAAATAGAATAGAAATATATGTGAGAACCACCCACTCTTGCAGATGCACAGAGAGCATCCCGCTTCCCTGCAATAGCAAGGGAAAGGATGTATCCACCTCTTATCAGAAGGTGTCAGTGTTGCCCCTGGCCTTCCCTGTGCAGCAAGGCTGAACAAACGAAAGGCCATGGGTCATTCATGAAGTTTACTTTTCCCTACTAAAATGCCTTTCAACACCTGCACCTATGGCCGCAATATTTTGGAAAATGTTTCTGGATACCAGTTGGTCTCCGGGAGATGTGTAACATCACTGTTTCTGAATGGTGGCGGTGTCGCGGTGGGGGTGAGAAGGCTGGATTTACAACACTGAATATGCTTTTTATAGCACCGACATCTGAGCTGCCAGAGCATAAGAATATTTTAATTCTAGTTCAGCTATCTTTTATTTGTCAAATACTAACTGTGCACATACACAATTTTTAATTTCTAGGTGCTGAAAATCAATTATGGCTGCCCAAAAACAAATTGTGAAAGTATGCCAAGATGCATTTGAACCCAAAATTTCTGCTCATTATGTTCTCATCTAAATCCTTCTGACATTGTTACCTCCAGCCCGGGGAAAGGAAGGAAAGAGATAAAAAAACTATAAAATGCAGGGCAACCAAATCCAG
This sequence comes from Fulmarus glacialis, assembly GCF_000690835.1. NCBI lineage: Eukaryota > Metazoa > Chordata > Aves > Procellariiformes > Procellariidae > Fulmarus > Fulmarus glacialis. The sequence goes on along the minus strand of NW_009194470.1, from coordinate 89,506 downwards.
CCCCCTTCCCAGCTGCGTGGTGCAAAGGGGCCTCCGGGGAGGTGAGGCACTGTGCCCCTGTCGCGTGAGATGTAAGGGTCTGGGAACTCAGTAGTGCTTCACTGAAGCCTCCCAGCAGTAAAGCAGTTCTGCTATCAGTTGTTTATGAAAATCTTTGTTCTTGTCAGGAACATTATATTTATATCTATTATACTTTGTCAAGTGTACCCCCCCCATTTTTTTTTTTTTTTTTTTTTAATTATATTAACAAGGCAAAAGGCATACAGGCTTTGGATGGACTTGATGTTGACATCAGCCTTAAACTAGCAAAATTGGCTATGTTTGACTGGGATTTTTAATGATTAGATAAGATATCAAAATGAATCCTTGTATTCACTTATGCTGAATAATACTTTTGCACTCAATTAATTGTTTGAGGAAACAAATGAAGCAGAAGGATCTTGTTATATAGATATTTTGATTTTGGATAGCTTCTTCTCTTCCAAGTCTTGATCAGATTATTTCTAAAACCTAAGAGAATTTTCAGTGAATTGAATATTAAACATTGGGATTTTCTTATCGTGGTTTGCATGTTTCCAATTAAAAGCATTATCCTATTGCCACTGGAGTACTTGGCAAACTTCCCATCAGCTTCAGTGATTGTAAAGTGAAGTGCAAATGTTTCTACTATGCTAGATTAGTAAAGGTATTTTGACTTTTTTTACCTCCTCAGGTAAATAACCACCTAAGAAAATTGTCCTGAACCCACCAACTATAAAAAAATTACTTTTAGGCAAATGGTAGTACATTCTTGTTTTATCCTCTGTCTCTTGAAGCAACTAGTATTTGGTGCTTCAAAGACTTCATTAATTATATTTAGCCAACAACATTATGCAACGCATGGAGTGAGGTACAGAAATTTTTCTTTCATTCTTTCAATAATCAGTTTATGCCTTGAAGCAAAAGTTTGAGTCACACAACAAAAATCATGTTTATCCATAAAACCATTTAGCACATCTAAAACTAGAATATAGAGAGTTTGACTCTGGCCTCCTGTAATCTCAGAAGCTGACTCCAGTCAAAGACTTGGATCTTCCCTTCTTTTTGTTCCAGTCCTGTGAAGGGAACTCTGCTCTCTCCTTTCACTGATAAGAACTGATGCTTAAGTAACCGGGATGTTAGAAGAGATGATCATCCCCACCCACCTGGCAGGCAGTTCCCCAAGAAAAAGAAACAGAATTTGAACTAGTTTTTGTCTGCATACAATTGTGCTCAGCTGGAGGAACTTTGATGAAAGGGCTTTTTGCAGGAGGTAGGTTTCAGAGACATCTGGAGAACAAGAGGAGACTGATTATTTTTGCATCACCCCTACATAATCTTGGACCTCAAACACCAAGACGTCCCTAAGCTTCCTGTATGCTGTCATAGGGCACGCCGACCATACTGTCTTGCTAGTGACTGCAGCTCTTGTAGCCAAGATAAGCTCCAAGCAAAACAGTTATTGTTTTTTTGGCGTTAGTTTTTTTACTGTCTGTTTCATGGGACCAGCTTGCCGCTGCTGTCATTAGGGGGCCTTGGAGGGCAGTTGTTGGTGGGAGAGAGAAAGGAGTAATGGCTTCTGTTTCAGGAAAGAGATAAAAGGTTCAGTGTCTCTGGTCCAAGGTCTACTTTTGATATGGTACAGCTGGGTAACCGTAACCACTAGCTCTGTAGCCCCCTCTGTAACAGCCCCTCCCTCCCCATGATTCAGCTCAGGTCTAGTGTGTCATAACCTTGGCTGAGGCTGCTGAAGAAATTGTGAAGTTGTGCAAAAGAGCTGTGAAATGGTCTCTAGAGCAGAGCCATGTGAGATAAGAAAGGTAAAACTGAAGAGGCAGGATTGTTGAAACAGGAGTAGGTCACAGCTCAAGGATTCAAGAGGAAAAACATGAACATGAAAAGTAGAAAATATTACAGGAAAAAACAAGGGGTTGAAATATGGCAAGTCAGCAACACTGAGGGTCAACTCCAGGTACCAGCAAGGGTCAACCCTTCCCCTCCTGAAAGGGCTCTGCCTGGCCTCCGAAGACCTCATGATGAGCATACTAATGCTAAGCCTAGTAGTAGCTCCTTAATCCTAGCTCTACTGGATGTAGAGCTCATAAATAATAAACCCATAAATAATTGCTTTATACTTTTAAGTAGTATATACCCTGCTTATAAACTCTGTTTGTGCATTGCTTAAGGTGCCCAAAGGACCCCAAGGAGGGAGGGTTATAAGAGAGACCTTTCAGTTGCAGATGCCTGCATGCCACGTACCTCATCTTTTCTCCTGGCATCGTCAGCAGTCAGCTCAACTTTCCAGGGGGCTGCTGTAGGCAAAACAGGCTGCAGGACCAAGTATTGGTATCATCATCTGTCTGCTGCCGTTGACAGCATCTGGCTCCGACTATACCTTGCATGAGCCTTGTCTTCAAGCTAGCTAGTCTGCATGCTGCTGGCAATGACCAGGCTGGCTATCACATGCTAGCAGGGTTCCTTTGCATCTGCCACCAGAGCTATCCACTAGACAATACCAGCATAATTGCATTACAGCAAGTGTTGCTCAAGTGCAAATTAACATATACCCCCTGCCCCAGACCCAAGATTTTATTTTGATTGATTAGATTAGTTTAGATTAAATTGGTAACATTTGGTGTTGAAAGAGTGCAAGGATACTTGGGCAAGAAAACGGAAGTAATAAAGGTATATGTACTGTTTGAGTAACTTTCTGAGGTACAGCTGACCTCAGGACAGTTGAGCTCCAAGCTAAAGGAACCAACAGCTCTTCTCATCTCTACCTGGGTACTAAACCTGCTGTCCTATTCTCACTGTGTTATATTGCCTTCCTGTCTCAAATATCTCAGGTACATATTTAGCATAACCATTCTTGGGCAATAGCCTTAAAAGACTTCGGTTATTTATTTGAATAGGGTTGTCATCTTATTGAGATCCTAATCATCACATATAACTCTAAAGAGTCTATTTTTTACTTAACGTCTGTGTGAAGGGCTCTTCCCACACTACCTGCATGTTAACTGGCTAGAGTCCCACCATACTGGGGTTTATTCTTACATAATTACGACCCTCAGCAGATGGTAGTTCAGGGAATGATGTTAGTTCATTAGTTATGAGTTATAATAGATCTTCACAAATTATTGAAAATCAAGGTATGCTTCTCTTATGGTAAATGACTAACAACTTGCACTTTCCATTTTGGTGGATACTTTGCTATTTACCTGTCAAAACGGTGAAATAGATCTGTATAAAAGGGAGAATTGCTTACTACTGCTTAAGGAGCACATAAATCGACTGACAGTAGACTAATTTTCGCACATTCCTCTTATTTTAACTCCACTGGACTACAACAGCAGAGGACAAGTAGGACAATACCCTTGTCTAGAAATTCAGGTGCCTGCTGTGTTTGGAATTGACTATGTCTCTGCAAATTTAATCAATTTAACTCAGAACAGGTACCACTAGAAAGGATGAATACAACAACACATTTGTGCAAGAAAAATTTCCTCTCCACTCACAGCCTTGAGCTTTATATCAAAAAATACCCCAACAAAAATATTGAACTTGGAAAATGAAAACAACACCATCAAAACCCAAACTAGGTAAAGTAGTGAAAAGTAAAGATTTGAAGAAAGCTAGAATGCTGCTGATTTTTTTTTCCTTAGAATAACCTGAATACTGTTGATTACTGCAATGGAAAAATACTTGAGAGAAAAAAAATCAAGTCATGACTTTCTCCCTTGAGTTCCCACACTCTCACTGCTGAGCAGATCTATAATTGCACTTTATTGAACGTGTGGTCAGGCTAATCAGGAATAAAAGAGTCCTGAGTGAGACTTTGCCCTTTGCAAACTAGTCTACAAATTGCCTTAGTGCAGCTTTCTAATATATTGTGGAAGGGGAAAGGCAAAGGAGAACTATTTGAAGATAATTTGGTTTTAATATGCATTAACTACCAGAACAAATACTTAAGGGAGGGAATGTTCTTTTTTCTGAAACAGCATTTCTACTTAATCAGCAATGAGAAGCCAAAAGAAAAGGTAAGAGAGAAGATGGGGAAGAAAGGAAAATGGAAAAGAAAGAGAACTTCTGTTTTGATATTGTCCCTGAAACTCTGAGCTTCCCAATGATCCAAGGTGGCTAACTAATGCTGTTAGTCACGGTGCTACTGAAGTAGCCAGGGAGGCCCATCGCAGTCAATTGTTCTGGGTGTCATGCAAACCAAAGAGAGATGATTTCAGAATTTGAAAGGGTATGTGCTAAAGAGGAGTGTAGTTATGCAAAAAAGAACAAGCATAAATGACACAAAATAGAGGGCAAGTGAAGAGAGGATGTTGGGAAGGAAGCAAAAACCAGACAATTCTACAGGATAAATTTTCACAACCCCTGCCACTCAAGTTCTTCCCTCAGTAGTTTCAAAAGCTGAAATTTTAAGCTTTAAAAGATGAAACATTTTAGCCGTCTATAGTTAATAAAAAAAAATTTTTAAAGTTGTTAAAATTGTTGAAATGAAATTGAAAGATTCACTAAGATTTTTTAATGACGTTTCTGCCTTTCTGAATCGGAACTAGTTTCAGTTGGTTTCTTTTTCTCTCCTTGTTACAAGTATTTAGAAATTCTAAATATGAGTGAGAACTTCAATTAAACACAATAACAGATTTATTTAGAAGAAAAAGGAAAAGCAAAACCACTGCCTCCCTCTACTCAAGCAGTTTAATGACTTTCTGTGTTCTCTCCTACGGAAAGGTATAGTACCCTGCTCATGATACCTGGTTGTAAAGGTAGGAGATTGGCAGCTGTGAAGCTCACATACCATTTTTCAGCTCACTAATGTTGTCAAATCCAGTGCTGTGGAAATCCAGAGTGGTGCTAGAAATGGAGTCACAAATACAGAAGAACATCTCTGAATGTATGGTCTGTGCAGTGGCCATCTCCTCCACAGTGATTGTAGTCACAGCCCTGAAGATCTTGTTCTGGAAAACAATTCTTACTGCCTGACAGAGTGAGGATTAAGGAATTCCAGTAGGCTGTTTAGACAGCTGTCAGTCTCAGACTTTAAAATGTATGGGTATATTGTACCCTGCAGTCACATAACTTATGTGATTACATTTATTACACATTGATATATAATCTTTTTAATTTCCTTTGTAGCCACACAGCAAAGCATTTTTTTCTACTTCATTATATTTTCAAAGAGCACCTCCTCTCTCCATGGGTTCGTGGACAAACACCCTTGTCAGACATAGGTTCATTAGAATTTAATTATTTTCTAATTGTATGATGTTTCCTCTCATTTTTTTCCCTAACTGATGAGTTTCGTGTTTCCTCTTGACCTGATCTTAAATCCACTATAAATATTTATATAATGGTACATTATACTAAAGTATCTACCAAGTTACATTCTAAGAGAACGTGTGTGTGTGTGTGACATACTCAAAGGGGTAATCTCGGCTGTAAGAGTACATTACAGATAACTATTTCAAGTACTATTAAAAAACTGTATTTTTGTTCTGGGCAACATTTTACAATCGTAAAGTAGGCTGCATGTCTTCACATGTACACTCACTTGCACTCAGCATGTCTGCAAGGGAGGATAATCAATTTGCATGCACAACCACAACAGTTGCATCTGCTGGAGAACGTGTATGTACACACATTTGAACAATGAACATTGGCTGTTAAAGGTAATAAAATATACCATGTGAATTCAAGTTTATGATGTAGTCAGATGCAGTGCCTTTCAAAATAACGGCTGGTGTTTGAACATGTTGTTTTTCATTTACCATGCCACTGGAGGTTTTTTGTGTCTGTGAAAGGACTGTGTACGCTTTGAATATAACTTATGTAATCTTACAAATAAACATTCCTAAACCTTCCTTGTTGTTTCTTATGTTTTCTATTGTTTTGTCCCCATGAATGCAAAAATATATGCTTCTCTTCTCCATGAATCATGCTTAGACTCTGAGGCCTGTGTCATTTTAAACTGAAACTACACAACCTGAAATTTGTTGTCTGTTCAGGTCCCTGATACCTGCTGCTGTTTATGAAACGTATTGCTGTTGGACTTCAGTAATTTGCCTGAGACCAGAATTTCCTTGTCAGATGAACACTTCTTCCCTGGGATAAAACTTGAAAAGTTGTCTGGTTTTACAGAGTCTTTAAGGATTTGAATTAATCGGTTTGAAAGTCAGCATTGTGTCAATCCCAGATGAATATTGCTCCTGCAGAAAAAAAAAATCCCCATGAATTGTGTGCTACTGTGGAAAGCTGTCTACTCCCATTCAGCATCAACCAGGACTTGGGTGACCTTTGATTAGCCTGGTGTTACCCTCCAGCTAAATGAGTTAGTAACTATTAAAGCTGAAACACACATCCTACCTTGCATTATAAAAGAGTATTTAGTATTTATTCAGCTATGGACAGCTTCTAAAACCAACGTCCAAAGACATTCAACCTATAATGATCTTCCCATATATGAAAAGGTCCTTCTTTCATCTGATTAATTCTGAAAGACATTCAACCTATAATGATCTTCCCATGTATGAAAAGGTCCTTCTTTCTTCTGATTAATTCTGGCAGTGGTAAAACCAAAGCATTTATTTAGTTATAACATTTAAAATAAAGATTCCATTGACTCTACTGCATCTCACAAATTGCCTTTCATTCAGCAATCCAAGCAATGCTTAGAACACTATTAATAGGGAGTTTAGAAGTGTAGACGAGCACCCACTGAGGGCAGAAATTTCATTTTGGGTGTGTGCTGTTTTC
>NW_009194470.1:62590-82713 GCF_000690835.1 Fulmarus glacialis | reverse complement strand
TGCCTTATGTCCTCCATAACTACTTCTTCCTCTCAACCTCAAAAGGCCCTGCAGTGAGAAGCAATGTGCAAAGCACTAAATGGAGGGTACGGAAGAAATGCATAGACTGAGTAATGAAGGAAGGTTAATGTTCTGGTATTCTTCTCTTAGGATAAATCACTGAAACTGCTTTCCTCCTGAGGAGAATAATGGGTAGCAACAAATGTATAGAAAACAAAGGTAGTGGTGGAGTTAAGCTATGGGCATTAGAACATCTGTTCAAGGTCACATGAAGGGTCTGTGTAGTTCAGATCTTGTCTCTAATGGTGGCCAACAACAGATGCCTGGGGAGCAGTATGAAGCAGCACAAGCATATAGGGAGGGATATTTTCCCTGAACAGTGGAAACAGTCCACCTTTCAACAATCTGTGGCTCTGGGACATCCTCAGAGCATGGTACCAGTGACATCTCAGAAAAAGGGATACTGTTGAGGCACACAGATACAATTTAGGCACCTCTTCTCATCACTGGTCGGCACATCCTTTTCTTTTGCCATTAGCCACATCGCTTTTCTTCCTCAAGTCAGGGTGACATGCCCTCATGTCCTCCTCCTTCCTTACCCCAAACTTCTGGATCTCCTACTGCTTTGAACAGAGCTGGCAAGTCGCACTTACCCACTGTACGCTGGGAATCCACTCTACTGCAGTCCCTTGGCAGTTCCTCCACAGAAATTGGATGCCTGAAAGCTGACCACTTACCACAGCAGTCACTGTGTAAAAGAGTGTAGATTCACAATATTTGTACTTAGCTGCTGACTAGGTCTGGAGGCAACTGAAATCAATAAACCATGCTTCCCTAATGTTCCCTAAACACTTTTCCAGGAAAGGTCAAAATCTTGAACAGTTACATACCCTGCTTGCACGGGATCTCTGCTGAGATCTGAAAATGGGGTTGAAGTCCTGTTTATTTTTACTTCTAGAAGTTGCTCCATTCAGGAGGCTCAGAATAGACTTTTCAGGTCTGATATCATGCAGTACCTGGCCTAATCCCATGACTCCAACTGCAAAGCCACTGGCTGTGAACATAGTAAATTCAGACTCAGCTATGAAAATATTCTGACCTGCATCACCTGTCTCCCAGATAAATGCTCTGGACATAACTTCTCTGACTCCTTCCAGCTAAAGCTATTCTGTTTGACAGGGGTTCTTAAAATGCTTATTGTGCCAAACAGAAATTGTGACCATAGTGTTTTATGGTTAGTAAGCCCACTGGAGATAAAGTAAGCATAGCTTACAGGCCCCTGCTGTCACAATTAAGGTATGACTAGTGAAAACAGAGAATGTCCACTCAGCCCTTTGCTGCCACTCAGTATTTTTACTAAGTGGCCTGACTGCTCTGCTAAACATTTTTTTTTGTGTTTTCCTGACAGCAGTTAATTTTCACTTGGTAGCTTCATCTGGGCGTCTACATGTCACTATCCAGGGCACAAGTTTCTGGAATGTTATACACTCCCTTCTGATTCAGCTGAAGCTGGGCTGCAGCTAATGATGTCTACAGTCTCCATATTGGTCTTTCTCTCAAATACCAGAAGGACTTAATACTTCCTACCATATTAACGCTTGGTTGATCTTCAATTCTATCAGATACGTTCAGTTCTCTCACACATGTCTCAGATATACTTTAAGGTTAGAGGTAAAAAATTTCAGCTTTGCTCTGCTGCTGTAAATCTCTTGTTCCTGTGCAGATGTTAGACTAAGTTTGTGATGTAGATATATCTCCTGTCTCTAATATTATCTTCTTCTGAAAGAAGAAAATATAATACTGAAATACTCTGATGTGTCTTTTGAGATGGAGAATTGAAAGGTCCTTGTTTTAGAATCCTTCATACTAACTAACCCATGACTTACCCTTTGACAGATTGTCTGTCTTTGCAGTTTTGAAAGCAATTTATCAGTGATGCATTTCTGTAATCAAAGTTTGAATAGATGTGTTGTACCAGCATTTCTTGTGTTATTATGTTTCTAAAAAGCAGTATTAACCAGCTCTGCCTCATACAGGATTCCACATTGAACTGCTTTGTTTTCTGGTTCCTCAGTCCTACAGAAAGTTTCATGGGGCTCAGTTCCTTAACATATAATACCACAATTTTCTGAAGATAACAGGGTATAATTCTCCATACAGCTGGTTTTAGAGCTGGTAATAACGGTCTGAAAGGGAAAAGAGACAATGATTACCATTAACCAAGAAAACTCTCTAACATGAATCAAAAAAGTGGAGGATACTCCCAAAGGTCCTTCTTTGTGATACTGGGTTTGCATAGGGCACTTTAGCCCTGAATCTGCTCTGTTGTTCTTTAAGTTTTGGATTGTTGAATTCTTCTGTCCTTCACAGTCATGTTTCAAGTGACCTTCACTTCTCCAGACAATGGTGCTACTCTTGGGTTTTCTAATAGTTTTGTATTTTTAATGATCGGGAGAAGTATTCTCCAGACTGTTCTGGCTAACTGTGTTTGTTTCATTAGGACAGTGATGTCAGGTGCTTTTTAGCACCTTTGTTGTGAGTTTGTTGCCTCTTGTTTGCTTTTTTCCAACTTCTGATTTCTACCTGTACTTCAAACACCGAAGTTTATCCAATATAAATTTCAACCCGTTTGAGTTTACATGTCAGCATGTGATGTTGAAGCGTGACCTTGCAATGATTTGTGTGAACTGTTCTGTCTCATAGTCTGTGGCGTCTCTGTTGTGAGTTTTCCTTTTTTTATTCTGAAATTTCCCTGTGGAGTTTTAGCCACTTTGGGAAATGATATGTAGACATCTGCAGTCTAGATATCTTCATCTGAGCTAGTCACTTTAGACTCCTCTTTTAGTTAATGAATAGAAACAGAAACTTTTAAGCCACCACTAATCTGATTTACTTTAGAGGACTTGTAAAAGATGAGATGAGTTGCACTTTAGAAGTGCTTATTTCTCTGTATTGCCTAGAGAGGAAAGTAGGTGAGATTAGGTTAGGTTAATCCCAGTGTTTATTACTTTTCCCTGTTCCTACCATAAAAGCAGCAACTCCCGCCAAACCTTCAAGAAACCTATGATTATCTTTTCTTGCAGGGCTTTTCTGCGGTTTCATGCTCCTTTCCTTCTCCTCCTTCCAATATTTTACTGGAATTAGCAGTCAAGAAAATGTCCTCCCTGGGGTCTTCTATATTTCCTTGAGGCATGATATTTCTCCTGTAGTTTTTGCACCCGTTCCACTGAAATCCAGTTGTGGTTGCTGTAACTTCAAACACATTGCCTCCGACTGCTGCTATTTTTTCCTTTGGTTCCAATCTCTAGTTCATATTTCTATGCCTTTCTCACTGCCTAATCTATCCCTCAGTTCAAAATAGAATTTTCTAGAGTACAGTTCTGGTTTTAGATTTGCACTGTTCATTTTCTTTTCCAGGTCCTCTTTACTCCCCAAATTTATATGCATTTTGGCATGGAAGGGTTGTGACAGCTGCTTTTTCTTGCTTCTCTATATGATCTTGAGTCTTAGACAGAGGATCTGAATTTCGTGTTCATGCAAATGTGGTTTATCAATTTTTTTTACTGTGACATCTGTAGAGTTCGGTGCTTTCCTGTGTCGGAGGGAGAACAACAAGGAAAAAAACATGATTTGACCAACAATATCCAAGCCCCAATACTCTTTCCATGTTGTTATATGTTCCTTTGACATGGCACTGGTGTGTCACGCACCTCTGTGACACCTGTCCCGAAGAGTAAGTAGATGGTATCCAGCTAATTGCTCTCTGAATGCAAAATATTTTTGTCCTGCTTTCCTCATTGGGGCACTGACTGACTGACAAGCTATTTTGAGACCAGGAATATAATGCCTTGATTCCTACCTGAATACTATGTTCCCTGTAACATATGATCTCATGAGCACCACCTCCCCTAAGTGCTTATCTTTACTGCTGCCTGAAGAGCTGAGATTCTTCTTTTTTTCTAAGCACTTCTTATCTGCAACAACTCCTTCTGATGTCAAGGGTTTCAGATTTATAGTTTTCTCTCTTTTGTCATGATCAATGACCTCTTTGCTAGGGCTGAGTTGCTTTTTCAAAGACATCAGGTTCAGAGTTGGCAGCCATGAAGTAGATAACTAGGACAGGGTTAGGAGGAGTGTGAGGATCCTATCTCAAATCCGCAGGAGGGAGGGCATGGGGCAGGGATTTCTTGTGCCAGGACAGGTAAGGAGGCAATGGAGGAGCTGCCTGCCAGGCTGATCATGGAAGGAGAGGGAATTCCAACTAGAAAAAAGGGACACAGTGGTGGGAAACAGATCATTTTGCTGGAGTAGTAATACTTGTGATATCAGAAACTGGTTTAATCACAGTCAGACTGTGGTTTGATCACAGCAGTGATCTTTGGTTTTTACACTATTGTTTCCACAAGTCAGGAACTAACTTGGATTTTTTTTTTTTTTTTTGGTGCTGAAATTAAACTTCAGCTCATTGGCTCCCAGAGACCAGCTTTCACCAGCAGCTTTCGTGCAGTATGAAGAATCATAAAATCCTCTATTAGTCATGTTACTTGGACAATCAACCTCAACCAGTTCTGGAATGAGCTATATTGTGGCTATATGTTACAGCAGAGGTCTCGGGCATGTGAGAAACAAAAGTTCAAGTTACTCCAAACAGATCAGAAATCAAACTTGCATAGGCAAAGCCCTATATGAGAGAGAGAATTATTGAGTTATCAGGTTCAGTCCCTCTTCCCCTCTTCTGGCAATATTTTGAGAGAAAGAGTTTGAACAGGTGACTAACTTTAGGAAAGGGTTCATAATTTAAGCCTAAGCAGTGACAAAAATAGGCCAGATTTACAAAACTTAGTCTTTGATTCTGAAGTCCAAGTTCTGCCAGCAATATTACAAGCAGCTTCTCATAGGTGCTGCATGGACTTAAGCTGCTGTGTCATGCCTGAGCATTTCAGGAATGCAATGGTCCCAGGAGAGGCACAGATGTCTCAACTGAGATTTCCTAGGAGATCCTTCTTAGTAAGGCACATCCCTTCTTCACTTCCTGAGAAAGAAGGAAGAGCCATCACTCATTTAAGAATCTGGCTTGTAATTACCTGTTGTATCCCTTTTGGCACAGTCTTTGTATGTGTGTAAATGGACCTTCTTTGAAGTAGGTGGTCTTTTCAAAGGGCAAGTGAGAATTTATCCTTTTAGAGAAAAACTCTCAGGAACTTCAGATATTATGAAATAGCCTCAAAAAAAAAAAAAGACACCACATATGCTAAGTGTATGACACTGGATAATAATTTATGGAATTCAAGGTGAAAATATAAGGGCTTGGGAGGAAAAGAAAAGAAATCTGGGGAAGAATGTGTATGTTTCAAGTGAAGGCAATGGCACTGGTATTTCCTCAAATTCACGTATCTGATAATGGCCACTCCTGAAAGCAACCTCTGTTCCCTGTGCTCACTTGCAGTTAGAATTACTGAGGCTTATGACAGTGCTAGCTTTTACGAAAAATGTAATGAAAAAAAGGTGAAAAATTAGAACATCTGTCATGAAAATTTTCGCAAAAATGTGTCCCTTCCATCAACTTCCTTTTTAATTTCAAAATGTATGACCAACTCTGACATCAACAGCTAAGTCATTCTTTGTGTACAGCAGTTTCTCGTCCATCTTGTTTCTTTTTCCATTGAAATAAATCTTACATTGAATCATTTGAAAGGATAGAGTTTAACATTTTTTGACAACTTGAGTACTTAAGGTTCCTTCCTCTGACAGCTGAAAGTAATGGAGCTTTGTAGCTTTTGGGCTGACAAACAAAAAACTCATTACTATTTATTAACAAAATTAAATATATAAGAAGTAAAATAACTGCCTCTTTGCAATAACACTCCTCCAATGATGAGTGGTACACATGAGCAATATAATTTTCAAAGATAGTCTTCCAAACAACTCCCTCTTGACTAGCTAAATTTTGGCATGTTACAAGCTGGAGATTCACAGAAGGTAAGGTCAACAAGACAGAGACACTTAGAACCCTAATGTATAAGGAAAAGTTGCATCAGACAGAACTTGTATGGGAAAGCTGAAAAGATTAAAGCATGTAAGGCTCCTTCCCGCCTAATGCTGAAAGAAAACTTCAGGAGCGGAAAACAGCTATTTTCTACCCATGCCTTAACCTTTCGAAACATGGAGGGCATTCATCCAACATTCGTACTTGCTTTGTTATTCCTTCCTTTTCAATTATGTTGAATTTCCATAATGCTTCACAGTGACATTTCTTTAGCCTCAGCTTTCTTATAATCATCTCATTCTTCCAGAAAAGAAATCACAGATAAAGTGGAAAACTACCAGGAAGGCCTTATACCACCAGCTCTGAGCACGGGAATGAGCTCAGTGGAAAAACACAGCATTTGGCTGTAGAAACACAAAACAGGTGGCTATAGGTCAGTTCACGTTCTTGTCGTCCAAAATTACTTTAACAAGCAATTCCACAGTGCTTAGTTTCTCAGCACGTTCCATGTATAATGTCACCAACTGGACTTGGGGCACCAAGTAGTTCAGCTTCAGGTTATTGCCATCAGCTAGAGTTGTCTGCCACCTGGCCAGATTTTAAGCAACTTTTAAACAGTAAGGCTACTCAGAAATGAAGCACAAGCTCTTTCTTCTTCCACGAATTATCACAGGCACTGTTGTCCTCTTGTGTGGATCCAATCACATCACATCATTGGTATAAAATGAATAAGAATAGTAATCAAACGTGTTATGCAAGTACATTAAGAGACACATCTCTGAATATTACCATTCTTCAGAAGGAATCATAAGGCTATGGGTCTAGAGCGCTAAAGGAAATCGTTAATATATTTAGATGTTGCAATTGAAATGACAGAAATAATAACATCTAGAGCCGTTCTCCTACTGCTCTCCCTCCTCACTTTCCCACCTCCCCTTCCCCACTGTGAACTGGGACCCATCCAGAAGGTAAAATGACAACAAAGGTGATAAGTATTCCTCTGCATCGTTAAAATGCATGCAGGGTAACCTCTGGCAGCAATCCCATCTCTTTTCAACTTGTTTTACTGTAAGTACAATCATTAAAGACCAATTCCATCCATTAAAATTTAGAACAAAGAGCAGTCTTCATAACTGTTTACCTCAACACCTCTCAGATTGCGCTCTTGTTTTCCTAAGCAGAGCACCTGAGCAGTAAAACAGCCCTTCAGTGCTGTGCAATAAAAGCCATATTGTAGTCCGTAATGTATTTTGGCTTGCTACTGTGGCATACCTTAGTGTCTTTAAGAACAAAGGGGAGCAGTTGAGTGTAGATCATTAAGCAGCTGTCTAGTCATAGGGTCTTTAATTACCAATGTGCACTTAATAGAAACCAGTGACCTAAGGCGAAGGAGTCTTACCCAACATCCTGCCCCTTCTTGCTCACCCTCCCACATAGTGGTTTAACCCCTACCCTTTGTCTGTAGTTCAGGGAAAAGGGGGGATTTATCCTTTCTTTGCCCACAGCCATCTGTGTCTTCTTGGGTTTTATGGAGGGCAAGCTGTTCCTAAGCTGACCTCCAAATATACTTATCTTCTCATGTGATTCTACCAAAATATTCCACTTTTTCCTTTGGATGTGCAGAAAAGTAATCAATTCAGTCTTTCTGGTTCCCTGTCTGTCTATCAGAGAAAAGTAAGGGAAAACACTGAAAACATACTGCAAACAGCTGGAGAGGAAAACAGCAGGCTTGGTGAGGGAGACTGGCAGTATTAATGCTCTTAATCTAACACAAAACTTCTCAGGGGTTGCTAATGTCATGTTAACCTACCACTGATCAGCTAATTTTCTTTAGTTTCTCCCGCCTTTCCTTCCCTGGCACATAATCCCTTGTTCCATTATTATTTTCATTTTTCATTTCTCTTTGTTCCTTTATCTGTCTTAGTTTCTCAGGGTATTTTGTTTGTTTGTTTGCTTTTAAGATTATGAAGTCCTGGAGCACAAGCAAGAAGTTCCCTTGCATGGAAAACATTCAGTGCTGCTGGCAACCCTGAACATAACAGCGATGAGAGCTGGTGAGAACATTTTGATCTGATGATTTCATGTCAGGAAAACCTTTTTGCTCAAAACAAAGAATGTTCTGTACACTTGCTTTTAATGGCTTTTCCCATAGACATGTTTCTGAGGTGTGGGATGAAGTCTCCTGTAAAAGATTGAGTCAGAAACCTCATCTTTCCTATCTCAAAATAGACATTTCAACACAGCTCCATTTTGTAATATTTTTTAAAAGAGTTTGCAAGTAACCTTCTTCCCAGAAAAAATATACTCAAAGTTTTCACAAAATGTACATTCTCCTGTCAGATCTCAATAATATTTACAAGTAAGCAAATTAGTGTCTTTGACTGACGTGTAATTCTGACCTGTTTTCATCTTTTTTTCTGGCTTTTCTACTATTATCTAATATTCTGCTCATAATTTACTTTTGAGACCATGTATTTTTTAAGAACCTTGATGAGACTTCTTTGACCAGTTCTTTTCAATAATTCACATTTTCCCTCACATTGGCTTTGCTCTGTTCTGGAAGAGGTAAGAGGTGTTTTGATTTCCTGGCTGAAAACCTGGGTCCTTTGAACCTAATAGCATGCCTGGGCTCAGTTTCAGTACAGCCACAGCTTCACCATTTATCTCTCTTTCTCCCCTTCTTAGGAAAGTGGTGATCATTCCTACTTACTTACCTGTGGCTATTTACTGCATGATGAAAGCTCTTTCCAGAGCCAAAGTAGATGCCATTCTACACGATCACACGTGCCAGAGATACTGACTGTACTGTGAAAACATTAAATCATCCTTTCTTCTGCAGTGATTAAGGCATGTTTTGCTGAGGACCTGGAAGCGGAGGGATGCTATGCATTACTTAAGAGTCGACCGCAATTCACTCCCAGGAGTTATGAAAGTCTGAATAAAGCCTTAACTGTGTAGTTATGCTAGTAGTCCAGTTTGTTTCCCTGGCTGTGAGAGAAGTGTAACATTAGAGCTCAATTAGGAGGTTTCCTTATTCCTGGAATCCTTTGCATTTACATACATAAAACATAGGCAGTCACATAACCCTCCATTCCCCTACAAAGTCCGGGTTTGACACAGGTTTTATCTGCTTACTTGTGCCTTTTAGGAAAGGAAGCTATTTGAAAGCCACGGTGTGCAGTCCCATACAGCTTGCTAGAGGGGTCCCCTCTAGGACCGTCTGCCTATTCCTGTCCCTTTGCTGTGGTTCACTTCCCCTTCGTCTGCATCAGCACAACCACAGGGTCACTGTGCTAGGAAATGGGTTAGGAATATAATTCATGTTATGATAACGATTTAGGGAGGGAACAGGTATAAGGACTGTTTTTAAATCCAGATAATTTCACCATCCTGAGTTTACAGTGCATCCCCATTGACAGTTGCACAAGCGTAGCTGAGGACACTAATCTGTGTATTGGTAAGATCAGAGTGAGAAACTCCTGGGACAGCTTCATCACCAAGCAAAAGGGCCATGGGAATCTAATACGGTTTTCTAAAGAAAAATACCAAGTAATGTGAGAGAGGAAAAATTCATGAGAGCTAGCAAAATTGTTGGTTTTGTTTTGGTCTCCATCAACCATAAATATGGTGCTGTTTCTGGTTTCCTACCTTACGGTGCTGTTACAAGTTTTAATTCACAAAATGTTTGCAATACAGTTTAGGATGCTGAGATAGAAGGCAAAATCTGTACTCTTATAAAGAATGAGTAATTATAAAAATGTAAATTAAAGAAATTATGCATGCAAATTTCCATGAAACTGTTTAATACAGCACTTAATAGAGTTTCATTCTTTATGCCTGCATGTGAGCTATGTAGCTTGTTATGACATCATTTGTTTCATCTGCACATGCACTGTTCTACTTTTTACATAAAATGCACATGTGCTTAAAATAAACCTGACCTCTCACTGACTCACTGTAAAAACCAGAAAGTTTGAAAACATGATATGTTCAGCTCTTTGGAAAAAAACAAACAAACAAATAAGCAGGAAGAAAAAATGTGTGGTTTGCAGACTTTGATCAGTCTGAAAGAGCTGTTCATTTGCCCTCAACATTCCCACATAGCCCTGCATTGCCCTCTGGCCAGCAATCAGAGCAAACAGATTCTTCTAACTTCTGCTCCGCTGCACCTGTTCCGAGTTTCACCATGCACAGAAAAGTAGTACTCTTGAAATAAAATTTTAAAAAAATTTAAAAAGTGGAACAGGTGTTCAGGTCAATAGTTTCATTTTAAAGATTGATGATGAAAATTTCCTCCTTCCTCCTCTCCAGATAATAAAAATTAACCAGTACTTCACCAGACTTTAGACTTTCTCTGAGTAATGTTTAGATCATTAAATGAACATGCAGAGATCTGTTTTCCTGTGTCCAGTTTTTTAAAAGATATTGGGTGGATTTTTTTGAAAGCTGAAATGATTTGCTTGCTTAAATAAATATATAAATAAATAAATCATGTTATTTGAAGGTGAACGGCAAAGCTATTTTAATTAGCTATGACTCAGTAGAAGTAAACCTGCAGTCTTGGTTATTAAAAATAGTTATGCTTAATATTTCGTAAGGATACAAACTTAGATTAAGATCAAGCCTGCCTTATTTAGATGCTTAGTTTAAATCCTGTCTTAACAAAACTTACATCCCTGGACAACAAGTGAGGGATCTCCTTAATCTCCCATGTTGACCACCCATGTTTCCTGCAGAAAGCAGACTCCTCTGTAGGCCTGAGATAGAAATTCCTGCTTTGGGGACCTCCTTGTCTCCTTCAGCTATTTTGGGAGCACTGCCTCCTCAGAGAGATCAAGGACATTTAAATCAGGAACCTGTCTTCCACCTTACAGGATGAATAGGAAATTGATGATCCAGTCTGCTCAGCCTTTTCTGAAGAGAGCCATTAAATTAAAAGAAAAGAGTGATGCTGCATTTTCAATACTGGCCTCATGGATTAGAGCACTTGGCCAGAACTGGGAATCGCTCCGTTCCAGAGATCAGGGCATCCCCTCAGAGCGGTGAGCAAGCATCTGCCATTACCCAGAAGGCAGCTCTAGCCTCCAGCCTGAGCACGTGCTCACTCCCCAGCTCTCCTCCTCATAGACAAAGTGGTGCTGAATGTAAGATGACCCTTACGAGGCCAGTCAAGCAACAGGTATAAATGAACCTCATCTCAACATGATAGCCAGGCCACTTGTTTGGGACAAGGGGAAACTAAGGGTCCTGGCAGCTATTCCCAGCACTTTGCAGTGAGTTGTGTGCTAAGAGTGCTTGTACTCCCTGCCAGGTCAACAACCACTCATCTTGAACCCAGGAAAGTTTTATCTTCAAGAAGGGTGAAGCTGTAGATATGATGTAGGTCAGCTTAAGCCTGGATCACAGCAGAGTTTTTAGTGGGTGGTAAGCAACTGCATGGCCAGTGCAAGCTCCTGAGGCTCAGGCTCACCTAAAGACCTTTGAGATGAGTAGGCAAATGCCCAATGAATGTGGGTGGTGGAGGTTACAGGGCTGGAAAACAGGCATCCTTGATTGCCCTCAAGAGCTTGCCCATTTTAAGGCTCCTATATCCTGCTTTTAGTCTGAATGTAAATCAACCCAGTGGTTAAAATATACTAGAAGCACCTCACAGGAAACAGTGCACTACTGGGTAGAGATCCCACAGATTATTTTGACTGATCACATCAAGGCAAGCTACTTTTCCCCAAAGGCAATGCAGTTGGGTTAGCTTGGTTCATTACCCCTACTGAAGAATCACTTTGTACAATATCATTTTTGGTTGTAGACTTTGGTTGAATGGATTTAGGTTAAAGCATCTTTACACAATTTCACACTGGGCTGTGTGGGTGATCTAAGAACCTGAGTCAAAGGAAAAGTCATTTTTGATCTTCACAGTGAATCACTGATTTTAACAATGATAGCTGCTGTGCACACTTTGTCAGCCTGAAGTTACACAGCAAAACCACTGTAACATTCAATATTGCAGCTCAAATTCTGGCTACAGCAAGACACAGCCCTGATGCACAGGGTAGGAAATTGGGCCCCATATCCTTCTCTGTGGAAAGACTGAATTTTGTCCTTGTGAAACTGTTGGCAAAACTGCTAAAGCAAGGCCCAGTAAGACACAGAGCTGAACGAGCTATCGCTGAGCTGCTCTGCTACCCAGATTTATTATCTGAAAGCAGTATCCAAGTGAGGGGAAGGGACACCAGAAAGCCAGTGCAGGAGAACTAATAGAAAACAGGAAGAAAAAAGGAAAAAAACCAAAAAAAACCCCCAAAAACCCCAAACTAAAACAAAGAGCATTAAATCCTCAGTCTTAAAGGTAATTGTCTGCTTGTCTCCAGACTGGAGGGAAGTGTAACACATCATGTAAAACTCACTTCTCTCAAACGAGAAACTTTATCTTTCTGAGACCAATTTTGTGACTAAATAACCAATTAGCAGGATTCAGGTTAAAATTCCTGTTTTTCTTAATTTGAGGAAGGACCTGAAACTGTTGCCTTCCTGTTTTATACAAGTACCTTACCCATTAGATTTAGAGGTATTCATATTGCTAAATAAAATAGTATTTAAATGTAACAACTGTTAAATATTTAAATAAAAGAGAGAGCTACTGAAATCAGAATAATTCAGGACACAGATATATCTGGATTTCAGCCTTTGTTTCAAGCCAGCCATGGTAACAAGTAAATCCATACATTAAACTCTTCAGGTATACAGCTGGGAGGGGGGTACACATCCCATAGCAACCAGGACTTCTGTGTTTTGTAAAAGGCTTGGTCTGGTTGTGCTGGTTTGAAAACTGCTCTGAATGTGACTCCCCCAGTGCAATAATCAAGAGAATATTGAGTTTGAAGATCTAACTGAGTTTACGTTACAACTGAGTGAGTACTGCCAGAGCTTGTACATTACATGATATGTTGAATGGCAGAAACAGAGCTGCCGTTAGGAAAGGATCAACATTTAAGTATCAAAGTGTTTTAGTCACGTCCAGGATTATGGAGTAGCTGACAATGTATACAACTATTTTATTTATTAAACCTAAGTGAAGCAAATTTCTTAACATAGCACAGTCTGACTCTGTTCTTCTAATAATGCCCAAGATTATGCCAAAATTTACAGCTGTGGAGGTTCTCTTCTGCCAGTTCCCATTACGGTTTTATCATTTTTTCCTTACCATGTTATCCTTTGATGATAGCCTTTGTCTTCTCAGATTAATTTCTTTTTGGTGCTAATTACACACAGTTCTTTTCAGCCTGCCAAAGTAGTCTGTGTGATTGAAAAGAAGCATCAGGATCATTGGATCATTCTGGAAATTATGGCCTCAGACAACTGCATCCCATCTGTAAACTTACCTGAAAACTACCCTTTCCCCTCTTCCAGACCTGGATACTCACTGAGTGTTACTGATCTCCTTCCTCTGACATTCAGGAACTTTCTGATTCTGAACTTATATTTATTCCTGGGCAGATTACAACTCTCCTTTTCTGTTAAATCTTAAATATGGATGACTTCACATTTTATCATCCTGATTTATTCACAACCAATGCAAACTCAACACAGTTAAAAAAAATGAGTTTCTTATTTTCCACATGCATATTCATTAGCAGGTGGAAAGGATCATACACAATCACAGTGCTTACTGAGGCAATTTGCCTGCATCTGCCCACTATTTAATGTTTCAGGTCACCTGTCCTTTAGAATTATTTTTGTCACTGCTGTAGCACAGAACACCCTGCTTCCCCAAATACCATCCGTACATGTGATGAAAGAGTGGCTCCTCCAGAGCAAGGAAGAGGCCCAAAGGAAGGAAATAATTTACCAAAAAAATTGTATTAAAATCTATGCTAGAGATCAGAGAAGAACTCCGGGCAAATGACTGACAGTGATGCTGCCATGTCTGATCCACTTCACATTTAGCAACACTGGAGACAGTTCTGCCATCTGTATTTCCAGGTGGGAATATGAGGTAGGAATAAGGGACATCAGGGAGAAAATCTATGCTGCTGGAAAGCTGAAAGTGTGTTGTGGGTAAGAATGGTAAAAAATTGCTTGGACAGCTGGAATGAGCTCTTTTCCAGGGAGGAGAGGAGAGAGGGGGCAATTTTATTGCTTAACACAGAACAAGGCCTTTTATGTCAAATTACTTAGGGCAATTATTTAATGTCTGATTTGTCTAAGGCCAGACATTTCCGGCTCTTTACAAGGAGACTTTAAAGACTGTGTTATGTTGCGCATGCAGTGTGGTGCCTCTAATTCCTTCTTCCTGTGTATTTTTTTTGGCTAAAGTCCACTGGTTTTAGTGGAACTACACTGGCACAAAACTGGAATAACACATAATAATGACTTGATGGTGTCAGAAAAGCTGTCCACCATATGCTCTGTACCATGTCAACTTGTGTGTGCACTATTTTGGTACTTTCATGGTGAATGGTAATTATAGTACACCTTTTCTCTAATTATTTTCAGGACTTCCACTGAAGTGAGAATCTACCATTCGCAATAAGAGTAAGCGCTAAAAATAAAGTCACAGAGAAAAACCACACCCTTTGCTCTTCACTCATTCAGGCATGATTTCCTGTGTTCCTTGTAATAGGGAAAAATGTACTTTCTCATTTGTAACGGGAACAAATTTACTAGCCTATTTACAGCACACCTGTTAACTTACTTTTGGAGAAAGGAATTTTTTCAGAGATTCACGTTTTAATTCTCTGGTCTTTCTCTCTGAACTTCTTTGCTGTACAGTACAGATTTTCTTCATAATCACATTTCTAATTGGTTTTGATGTGGGCAGGGTAATGTCACCACATTTTTGATTGGACTACCAAAATTTAATAGTTGTTAACCCACCTCATTTCCTGCTTCAGGGAGCCATTAGATTTAATGGAGCCGTAATCCTGACATTCTCGAGTCGGATTGGCAATCAGTTTCTTGTAATTGGATTAGCAGCATACTTTGGGCTGGAAGATCCTCTGACAATCTGCATATTTATACGTACACTGCTTCACTATGATTTACATTCTGATTATTTATATTTACACAGTTGGCTTGAGGTTTCCTAATGAGATGTCACCCCAATTTCACTGTTTACTGTTTATACTAGTCCAGTTTTTGTTACTTGTCTCTGCATAGTTAAGAGATGGGTGGAGGGATTCTCACGAGGAGTCACTGGACATGCCAGACTTTGGATGCCGCCCCACAGGGTCTCTTTGCAGGTGTCAGAAACTACTTCATGAGTCTTTGTTTGAAGATTTTTTTTCTTCAAAACACAAAGGTACCATCTCTGGCTAAGCAATACCTTATAGTGCTTCTTAGGCCTTTTCTGAACTTTCTTAGTTTTTGCTTTCCTACTGGTTGCAAAGGTTTCTGATAAAATCCTTCTGTAGATCTGCAGGGAAACTGCTTTCCTCTTCTGAAAGTCTTCGAGGATTCCTTGCATCCTGGAGCACTAAGTGCCACCAGACAACTTTTGGAGAAGACTTTCCTCACATTTATTGCAGGTATTGCACACCTGAACAGATACTATAAAACAAACTGTAGTGCACTAGTGTACACTATGGTAGCTATCCAGCTGCATATGTTATTCTTACAAATGACTTTTTGAATTCCTGTAGATTTCTGAAAATTGTTATGTCTTCGTATAATTTTCTGTTTGTCACTGACCTATTTCAAAAGAAAGTCTCTCCCCACCTTGAGGTGAAGTGCACTACTGCAAACCCAGTAAGAATGGATATCCTGAGATCTACTAAAGCAAAAATCTTCCTTAGCTTGAATAATTTTTGTTTTCTACTGACAAGTGGACCTTTGCAGAGTTTATTATAGGGCTGACTTATTTGCAATGGATTCATTAGAATATTAACCACTTGACCTATTTTATACAACCACTACTCAAGATGGCAACAGGTTGACCTGAAAACACCCAGGAGAATTACAAATAGAGCTGGGGCACAGATTTATGATAAGTGACCTGGGACTTTGCAAAACACTTTGGAATATTAGCTAATGCATTATGCTCATTGTTTTACTAAGAACTGGGGTCAGCAGAGGCCGATGACATTTTGCATGACTGCAGTAGCCGTAAAGGATAAACCATGAAAGACAATGTTGCAGCCTATTCTAATATGCAGCAGGTCTTGATTAGAACCGTCTGAACAACTTCCCAGCACTGATGAAACCAGACAAGAGGTAAAGATTACCCCAAGGGAGCAAACCCAGTAATTTCAGTTTTACTTGCTACCTATATTTTGGCAAAGGGCAAAAGCCTAAATCTGGACTGAAATACATTTATGTCATTTATTTATTATGCTGTATATATGTGGAGAAAGAGAGTTTCTGTCTCAAGAATCTAGCCTGCAAGGCTAGACTGTAGGCTGTTACAGTGACCAGAATTTTCTAGCTGACTTATTTTGTTACTAGCAGAAAATCAGCCTCTCTTACACAGTTCTGTGTAAGACTATCAGAGCTGGTGACTCACTATCACATAGGCTGTTTCTGTTTGAACCCCTGCCCTCCTTTCAGTAGTACCTTTCTCCAAATGCCTCATTGATCTCTATTTATTCAATTTAGGATTTAAAATACCTTTGAGACAGTTATTTTAGAGATTGAGTTACATTTTGCTTTGGTTCTATAGAGCTTTGTAAAATACGTCCAATAAGAACAGACGCTGTTGTTTTAAAACACTAATGCCAAAAGAGATGACGCTGCTGCGGGAGTACAGCTTCTTCCAAGCTAATAGTGGCCAGCTGCTATTTGTCACTTCTCCTGGAGAGACATTTCACTGAGTGTCGTACAAGGCGTAGGCCTGGCATGTCAAAAGCCCATCAACGGGTTCACCTGCTACCTGTGGGGAGGCTGAGCGAAGGTGGCCAAGGAAGGAGGTGGGGAGAGAGCTTAGGAGGGGCTAGGTTCCCATCTGTCATCACTCAGGCGAGGGAGGTGTGATTCTCTCAATTAACTGGTGTTAAGAACCTGTGGTTTGGATATTAAACCTATGCTAACTCTGTTGCTTGGGTGTCCAACTTGCAGTTCAGCCTAGAGAGAAAAGATTCAGGGTATCGTATTTTAATTTTTTTAAATGTGTGGGTGTAAAACTCAGCATTTTACAGCCTCTACGGAGAAAGTGGAAGGCTATTTACACGGTGCATTAGAGGTTAAAGTCTCACTCAAAAGATTATTGCATAAGCTCATTAATCTATCTATGTTTTGGAGGAAGAACACGACTTCTAAGAGTTCCGGAATGTGCCTTCCACTGCCCCCCGTGCAATATGAGAGCGTGTATACGCAGAAGAAAATAGCATTAGATGAAAAGGAGGGAGCTGGATGGGATATCTGCTTCATGGTTACAGGAAAGAGTTTCACTCACAATTCAGTCACTTGCCTTAGAGTCTGTCCAGGTCACCACACATCAAAGAAAAACTTCTTACGACAAGGCCAGGTAGGCTGACATCAATATGCATTGTTTCAGGTCAAAGTCTTCACAGATTATTCAAACCAATCTGCATGGTAGTCATATACAGAGTGACCGCAATTACAATTCATCACTGGCTGGTAAAGACACAAATGCTTCCATGAGTGAGTTTCAGGTCTAGCACACCTAGTAGCGATTCCCACACTAAAGTTTGCTCAATACTTTTGCCAACAACAGATTTTATTCTAGGATTTTATGCAAAGATAAACTCTTTAAGCAAACAGTAGCACCTTTTATCCCTAATGAAAAGTATAACGCTGTCTCCGTGTCTTCTTCAAAGAAGTCTGCTGCTTCTTCATTAGTACCTGGTGCAGTGTTTCCTCTTCGTCACGTAGCTCCCTCTCTCCCCGCTAACTGCAGCATCCAAGCCTGTCATAGTATTTTTAAATCACAAATTTGCCTCTCGCAAAGAAAATA
The DNA here is from genome assembly GCF_000690835.1 of Fulmarus glacialis. NCBI lineage: Eukaryota > Metazoa > Chordata > Aves > Procellariiformes > Procellariidae > Fulmarus > Fulmarus glacialis. Next base: position 64,819 of record NW_009194470.1, on the reverse strand, counting down.
AAAGAGTCTATAGGGGATAAATAGGATGGTTATCTGCTTTGTTGTGAATCTCTTGCTTTATTTGAGGTTTATTTATAAAAATATATAAAACAAACATAAAAGTTATACATGATATTCTGGCTTTTGACTCTGAGACAATGATTTCTAGCTTTCTCCTGAAAAAGGAGCCCCTTTTTCTCCTGCCCTTCTTTGTCTTCTCCTGAAAATCAGCTCTAAAAATGTTATTCTGTATATTTTAATGCCCGACATAGTAAAGGAAATGTGTAGAAGTTGTAATTGAGCTCACTCAGTCAAGGCTCTGCGTTCGGAATTGCCGTCTAGATCCCAAGTGCTGTCACAATGAAAAGGCTGCATCAGTGACGGTTTTTTTATTTGATCTGCCCACAATGGGTAACTGTAATTCTGTTCTGGTGGGCTTACTAAAAATGTCTTTGTGAAAGCCTCCTCCTCCCATGCTTTGACAGATAAGAGAATATGCTGTAATCCTCATTCTTTCTACAGGGAGCTGCTTGCCACTTTGACAGAGAGAATGAACTCCAGGCTACCGAAACTGGTTTTTGATTGTTTAGCTGGTCATTGCTCTGGATTCATTTTCTGAACTATCAATATCTTGTCCCTATCATTTTCAGCACTCATCTGCTGAAAATGTTGTGTTGTTCATAACGCAAAGAAGTTCTTAGAGGAGCAAAAAATGGTTTTGCTATCTATTCTCTGTGACTTGACAGCAATCCTCTCAGAAGCCTTAAGTACTGTTAGGCTTCCTTTCAATTCAAGATATTGTGTGTAGAAAAGACTCAATGGGCTACATCCAAAATATGATTATTGGCCTAAACTGGGAACTAACTCTCTAAATCCCAAACAGTAATCCTGAATATGAGAATTCAGTGTCCAAAATGCCCTGGGGAAATTTATTTTCTCTATGCACCTTTTTCCAATATTTGATTTCCCTGACACCAAAGAGTCAGTGATGTGCCAAGGTACACCTTTATCTTAGCAGGTCGAAAAGAGCAGCACTAAGTTAAATCAAGTTTCATTTGCCAGTCATCCCAGCGCATAGGTTTGCTAAGGGACCAATTCTTATAGAGATTATCAGCTTAGCAGTGTAAATCTGTGATCTTTACAAAAGGAAGTGGGAGCTGCCTCTTCCAAAGAGAAAAAGAAAATAAAGTCTGAGGAAGTGCTTAACACTAGAGCAGAGTGGCTATAAGACTTTCTTTGTTTAATTTTATCACCTGCTGAGGGGCTTCAGACCCAGCACCTCCTCAGTCCCTTTCAAAGCTGCCCTAACCACAAGCCTGGGGGTTAACCTCTGTTGTGCAGCTGTGTCTGTGTGCAGCTGCTTTGGGGTGAAGGAGGAGGGGGAGGAGAAGCACTGGCTGCCACACTTTGAAGAAACATGGGAAGAGCCTTTCTCTTGCTGATCAGGATACCCTTGCAGGACAGGCAGGCCAGTTTCCAGGGCACAGGAATGTTTTTTTTTTTCCTAGTCATATCATGAAAAAATAATTCAAATACTGGGATACTCAGTCCTTGTGTGTAAAGGGAAAGAATATTTCCTCCTGCTGCTGGGTCTCAAAGGGAAAGACAGGTTCCTCCGCCATTTGTGAAAGGAGTTTTGAAAGGAGCTGAGGCCTTCCTTCGGAGAAGGGTTCAAAGCCAAAAATACCGGTGAGAGTGTGGTGCCCCTAAATTGTTATGAGAGTCTATATTTAGGCCATATGCCTGGTGCTTCTTATTAAAAAGTTTTAAACATTGCTTCACATTTAGGTTTCTCTGTCCTAAACACGTGTGGGGTTTTTTGGAGCTTCTTTCAAGGTGCCTGGATGAACCAAATAATCAAAAACAAGATGCTGGAATCATTCCACTCTGGAACCAAACTCTTTCAAGCTGGAGATTGTCATCTTCAGCATCACAGTGTCTAAACCCAATATTCAGTTTGGTTTTATTTTAGTTAGCATGTGGTCTGACTCATAGGCCCATGAGTTGAACTGGTTCTGTATTGAATTTTCAGATTGACAATGACATTACTGAGACAACATAGTCAGTCTCAGAATAGCTATGTGTGGGGAAAATACTGTGCGAGAAGGCTATTTTTTATATGAAAAACTTTTTCTTGCTGTCTTTTCCTGAAACAAAAAAAAAATCACTAAAAAGATAAATTTGCATGTTTCATCATAACAGAGAAATCTGAATTAATTTTATGGTTTTGCTTTACCTCCCCCCCCCCCC
>NW_009194470.1:0-62559 GCF_000690835.1 Fulmarus glacialis | reverse complement strand
CCCCCCCCCGAAAAAAAATGCATATTTACAGGGGAAAAAAAAAAAAGTGGTCATCTGGATATTTTTCTTGCCAACTAGTTCTTCCCCACCTGGAATTTTGGATCCAAAATTCCTTAAATATGATTTCTGCAGACTAAATATTCAACTGATTGATATGTTGCTTAGAATTCCTGCTAGTCTTCAGCCTTGGTATCTTCCATGTGTTCATAATGTCAGCAAGTCAGATAAAAGAAGTCTGACTGTATCTTAGTTGTTACATTTGCTAGAAGAAGAGAGACCCAGCCTTCCAGATCCAGCTGCATTAAAATGCATCAGATTACCATTGGTCTGAAAAAAAAATCACCTAAACATTCTTGCTTTGAGAGCAGGGACAGAAGTCCTTGCTGTCAAATCTCCATAACTGCAATGTCGTATCACTGGCAGGTAAAGTTAATTATAATCCCGCTCATGTAATTGTTCTGCTTTCTCAGGGAATAAAGGAAGAGTTTAATGCCTGCCTACCTAAAAATGATCACAACAGATCATTGGGGTCACCCACCTACGGGGGCACTTCTAAACTTTCAGGCTAAATAAGAAAGTGCATAATGAATATAAATCTCTATCAGACAGGTGATCCTGGAAAAAAGGTGAACTCAACTGCTGTCTGTATTCAGATGGTATTTAAGAGGATCAGATCCCAGCCAGACTCCTGAGGCAGACGACACATTTGGTCTAGTGTCTTTGAAAAGCTCTGATGTGTTATTAGACCCTGAGATTAGAACTGATATGAATTACACAGCAAAGGAATAAGAATCTGCAGCAAGAAGCAATTTACAACAAATAGGTAGCAGCTATTCTGTATCACATCTGATGCCCCCAAATAGAAATGAAATATGATCCAGAAGGTGATAAGTGAACAAACACAATTGATTCGATTCGTAGGAAGAGGCGGAGGAGACAGGTTGGAACATTGCTATTGACTTTGTTGTGTTACACCAGGGAATGGAGGCTGAATGAGATATGTTTAGCTTGAATCTGAACTGCCAATCTCAAACCTTTGATTAAGAATAAAAAATGTTGCATCATGACATGCAGCATTCTCAATCTACTGTTCCCAAAGAAAAAGTATGTTATGTAGCTGCACTCCATTACATTTCAGATATAATAGATTCTAGTTTTAGGATATGTAAATAGTGCCTAGTTTTAGGATATGTAAATAGGCCTAGTAAATGACTGGTTACGGAGGAGCTGATAGCTAGTATTACAGAGAAGGAAATAAAAGATAGAGGAAAAATATTCCTACAAACATACGGATTATTTAATATCAGATACCAAACTTGCTAACGACGAAGTGCTAAATCATTTCTGGGATCCGGTATTATTTGTAATTTGTAAGTTTCAAAATTTCCTACTAACCGTCAACCACAAAAGTATCTGATTTCTACAGTGAAGTACCACAGCAGCACAGAAAGAAGATTGCCTTCTCAATTCAAAGGCACAAAGTTAATTAATTGGTGTAGAACTATGTATTTTTAAGAAAAGTAGTTTCCTCAAATGACCAAGTGCTACAGAACTGTTGCCAGGATGATTTATTTGCATCATGTAGATAATACATTCAAATCTGTTAGATTTTTACTGAAGATGCTATAAATTAACACCTCAGGGTTATGATGTTTAATTAGGTGAACATCAATATTAATAACCAGCTGTGACTGTCATCTACACTTTATTTGGTTTAATACCATATACCATATTGCACTGAAAAATGTATGTATACAGTTGAAAAGGTAGGAGGGAAAGCTTTGGAAGGACTTTGAAGAAAATACATTGGAAACATCATCTAATTGCTAATTAGACTCCCCAAAAATCCAGTATCTGTAATGATTAATGTGCTCTTAACAACAGAAAGGAATGAGTCATTCTGGCACACACAGTTTTGCTTAATAGTGCAATTAATCTTTCAGTTTAAGGGGGAAATTGTTTATTACACATTTTCCCCTTTCTTCCCTGACTGAGATGGAGCATTCTGAATGTCATTCAAACCACACTTTTTATTCTTACTTGATATTGATTGGCCTGACCTAACATTGTGGTAATTTAACTTCCACGTAAGGGTTCCATTATTCCAGGTGGCTGGAGATTTATCTATCATCATTTTCACTAAGCATTGAGAGAACAAATCTTAGCTGGCCATATACTCAACTTCTCAGAACAGACCCATTTGCTGTTACATTTGTAGGAAAGACACTGAAGAAAAGTAAGTTGTGAACTTGGGAGCAAGACTTGGTTGAACAAGTGAAAGATTCAAAGTCATTAAGATGGCCATAGACATTTCTTCTGGATGAAACTTCTTAGCACTACAAAAAGTCAGCACTGCACTATTGAAGCCCTTGTAGTGACACTGTATGGATTGTTTGAGCTTCCCAGAACTGCTGAAAGAGTCTCCACACTGACACATAATAAATACAGAAAGCAGCAGGGTCAGAAGAGGGGTCAGCAGAGTTATATTTACAGAGACACGGGGACCCAAGGACTCTAAACACTTAGTATGGATAGGTAGCAGCTGCTGCTCCAGCACTGACTGCCTGCAGCCCAGCTGCCAGCTCCAATCCTGGGCACGATGCTAATTTCTGCAGCCTAATAGACTCCTCTTCCACTCCTCAGATACAAACTTGCCATCATTCCCTGGCAAATCGGGGATTTCACAAAGTGCCTTGCACTTTTTCAGAATGAGGGAGATAAAGAGCCACAGCCAAAAGAGGTGCCTAAAGAGAGCTGCAAGTGCAAGTGAGATACTTAGGTGCAACCCTGCAAGTACATAAGCTTTATAGGCTCCACACTTTTTACTCAATGTTCTTCAACCACTCACAGCTGGTTTGGCATACCTGGACAAGTTCTACAGCAGTCACGGGACAGCAGTTTGGCACTGATTTCCTGACAAAACTTGAAAGACATTTACAAACTAGTTGTTTCTTCACCTAATTGGTCTGTGGACTTGATACTATAGGTTGCCCAAAGCATAAGAAATGTACATCTTCAAGAGCAGTGACTATTCCCAAAATGGATATAATTTTCTGGGGATTTTGGTTTTTTTGTTTTCACTGTTTGGGGTGGGGGTTTTGGTGGTGGGCAGGGAAGGGCTTTAACACAACCACAGAAGAGGCAAGTATTGCTTATATTACACAATAATTATGGTTATTGGTAGTAAAAGTACTTAAACCTATTTTTCCTTTCATAACAGTGAATCCCAGAACAGTGGATATGGCTTTTTCAAAGCAGAACAAATATTCTAGCTCCTCAAATCAAAAAGAGTCAGAGAACAGTTGAGGTAGGAAAGGGTTTCTAGAGGTCTCCTAGTCCAACCTCCTGCTCAGAGCAGGGTCACCTACAGCAGGTTTCTCAGGGCTGTGTCAAGTCAGGTTTTGAGTATCTCCAAGGATGGAGACTTCACAACCTCTCTGGGCAACCTGTGCCAGTGCATGGCCACCCTGACAGTAAAAAAAAAAAGTGTTTTCTTATGTTGAGAGGGAACCTCCTGCATTTCAGTTTGTGCCCATTGCCTCCTGTCCTGTCACTGGGCACCCCTGAAAAGCACCTGGCTCTGTCTTCCTTACTTATTCCCATCAGGTATTTATATACATTGATAAGGTCCTCTGAGCCTTCTCTTCTCCAGGCCAAAGAATCCCAGCTATCTCAGCCTTTCCTTATATCAGATGCTCCATGCCTTAATCATCTTTGTGGCCCTTTACTGGACCTGCTCCAGTATCTTTATGTCCCTCTTGTATTGGGAAGCCCAGGAATGGACTTAGCACTCTAGATGTGTCTCACCAGGGCTGAGTAGAAGGGAAGGATCACCTCCCTTGACCTGCTGGCAACACTCTTCCTGATATAGTCCAGGTTGCTGTTGGCCTCTTTGCTGTGAGAAAGCATTGCTGGCTTGGTGTTCACCAGAACCCCTGGGTCTTTTCTCACAAAGCTGCTTTCCAGTCAGTCGCCCCCCAGTGTGCACGGGTGCGTGAATTTATTCCTCTCCAGGTACGGGGCTTTGTGTTTCCCATTGATGAACTTCATGAGGTTCCTGCTGGCCCATTTCTCCAGCCCATCAAGGTCCCTCTGAATGGCAGGACAGCCATCTGGCATATCAGCCACTCCCCCACAGTTTTGTATCACCTGCAAACTTGCTGAGGGTGTAGTCTGTCCCATTACCCAGGTCACTAATAAAGAAGTTAAAATGTATTCATTACAGTATTGACCCCTGGGGTACACCACCAGTGACTGGCTTCAGGTTAGGCTTTGTGCTGTTGATCACAACCTGTTGAGGTCAGCAGTTACTTTCAGTCCACTTCACTGTCCATTTATTTAGTCTGTACTTCATCGATTTGTCTATATGAGGATGTTACAGGAGAGAGTGTCCAATGTTGAAATTGTTGCTGAATTCAAGATAAACAATACCCATTGCTCTCTCTTCATTCACTAAGCTGGTAATTTCATCACAGAAGGCTATCAGGTTGGTCAAGCATGATTTCCCCTTTGTAAACCCATGCTGTCTACTCTCAATCACCTTCTTAATATCTTTGGAGGTGATGGTTTTCAGGAGGATTTGCTCCATTACCTTCCCAGGGGTCGAAAATAGACTGACAAGCCTCACCTTAAAGGCTAAGCCAAAATAACAACCAAGGAAATTCTCCTGGCATGTGGCATATAGAGCACTCATTGAGATGGCACCTGGGTAATGGAGCTGCTGCCTGGCCCTTCACCTGAGCCAACAGGAGAAAAATCACCGTACAGGACTGAGTACCTCTGAGGGGTACTGCTGGGGGTCACATTTCACAGGTACAAGACTGTGGCTGCTCTTTCAGTCTCTGACAAATGGGGATCCTAGATTTGGCGGGCCCACTGAGATGGAGAGAGGGAAAATGGTACCACACCACTGAAACGATGCAGCAACTGGGATGTAACAGGGCTTGTGAGTCTGACACTTCGGTGTTGAGCATTCAGTTTTAACAGTTTCTTCTCCTTGTTTGTCAGGGAAATTGTGAGAAAAAGCTTCCTTTTTTGCTTCAAAGAACAAGAGGGTGAAGCCACTGCTACTAAAAGTACTATAGAAGAGAGGGCAGATAGGGTTGTCCCAGTATTTGGTGTGCCATAATGCCCCCACAACTTTTAGCATGGCCTTGAGCGCCAGGAGTGCCGGTATCAAATGCGGGACATGGAGTTCACTGTGGGGATGTAGCCTATAATCAAAGTGAGTTAGGTGTTTCAGCCCTGGAAAATCCTGCTGTTGCTCCCTGTTTATGGCAGAGCCACCAATTAAGTGACAGTGTACTTAGGAGAGTGTGGGAAAGGAATACAAATCGTGTAATAAGGGGAGCATCAAGCACCTCAGTGCATTGGAGAAGCACTAAGGAAGAGGAGCAAAAAAAATATTAAAGGAGAACAAACACGTCTATCATCTTTGTGGTTAGTTTGTTACATGCTGAGTGTATTTATATGTAATACTCATATCACCAAAAGTAACCACTGCTTTGTAGTGCCATGCTGTGAAACATACCCTCAAGCAAGTGACTCCCCAGAAAATGATGTTACAGCATCAGTGTATCAATGGCTTTATTGCTCCACAGTGTCATTTTCAGCAGCCTGTGTTTCTGGGAGCAAAACAAGGCACCGTTTTCTTGCCAAGAGTGTTCTTGTAAAAATCTATCAGTATAGTTACAGGCTGGCAAATAATTCCCATCTCAGGTGGATAATTGCCACCTTGCTTCTTCAGGTCTTTTCTTCTTTACCCTGCAAGTACTCACAGTTCTCTCTGCAAGCAAATAGATCTTCTTCTCTGTATTTAAAAGTATGGATGACTGGCTAATGATGTTGAAGTGTACACCATGCTTGAATCAACAAATAAGGGTAGATCTACTGCTTCTTGAAGGAGGAGTAACATATGTTTACTGTCTGGCTATAGTCACAGTTGATTAAATCATTTGCTGATGCAGAATAGATAGCACTATATAAGCACTAAAGATTCTTAGGGTTGTTTTTTCTTAATCACGTAGAGTACAATATCATCTATTGCGTTAAACCATGAGATGTCTGAAATCCTTAATTCTGTCCATAATTTTTTGTATAGAATCATCATAAAAGTCATCCATTTCCTTCAAGTAAAGGGTAAAAAACAAAAAAACCCAAAACAAACAATAACCCAACCCTTCCCCTGCAACTTTGAGCCTGCTTTTCAATAAGGGAAATTTGGCCTTTTAAAATTCAACTTTATATATTTTGATTGTCATAGGTATCTAAGAACTAAAGTATTTTTACATTAAATATTTCCATTTTACCCAGCAAGCAGTTTAAAAGTAAAGCAAGAAAATACTTTTGCAATGCTTTTATTTTTGCTGTACAGGTTATATTATTGTCAGTCAATTCAAAGTCATTCTTACAGGCTTTACAGAAAGGCTATAAAGAGCATTAAACCTTGCGAACTTACACATCCCAAGGTGTGTACTTCAAGGCTGTTCCCTCAAAGATTTGCAATTAAACTAACCTGTACCTCATTTAACCAGGTAGGTGACAAAAGCACAGGTCATGCAATTTTGTGCTAATGTGCGTTCCTGGAACTGACTGAGGACAGAACAGGGTGGTTGTATCCCAGGGACAGAGTTAGTGAGACATGAAAAAGAAAAGGAGCTTGATGGATTTATCTGGAAAGTGTTCATAAGGGTACTGATACTTGATAAAGGACTGAAAAAATCAACATGCCACTGAAACAGAGGCCAAATAAAACAGCTGATGCTGAAGTCTGTTGGAGGAAGGTTTGTTCTCATGGTAAAATTTGAAAAAGAAACCCAAGTCATCCGTTCTTGACTGACTGAGGGAGTAAACTAAGGCAGCAGCTGGGTCTAATGATACTTCTGTTTTAACCGTGACCATATCTCCTGAGCTATGTAGATCTTTCAGCCAGGCTTAATTTGCTGCATTTCCCGTTCAGCTCATCCTGGTACTCCAACACAGGAGAAGGGTTTCCAGGCTCTGTGGGACCTGCTTGCTTCTTCACACAGGGCAAGCTTTGGCTAGAGGGACAAGAGGAGGTCATTGTGCCAGAGCTGGAGGCTGGTATCTGGCATGGATCTACCGGACATTTATTAAGACAGCCTGCTACTTGCTGCCAGATGCTGAGCCATCCAAGCTCTCAGGTGGACATCTCACCACATCTTGCACAGCCAATCTGCCAAGTGATTCTGGACCACCGTGGGCAGCTGAGGTGATTAAATGCTTCCAAACAGCATACTTGCCCTGGTCCACCCCTGAGGAACAGCACACTCTTGGGCAGCTATTCACTGTTCAGCCGGCAGCCACTGCTTCTGGATGTCCACTCCAGTTTCCAGGGTGCTCTTGAAGAGATAGGAAGCTACTTGCAACTCAGAGGGGGTAACGTAGGCAGATGGCGTAGCTTGCTCAGCAGAAACGGAACAATTCTTCCCCCCCTCAGAGACCTGAGGGCCCCTCAGGGGCAAGGTACTGCTACTTAGTGGGTACCCATTCTTGCAGAGGATATCAGAGGTTAATATCTCACATCCTCAGGTTCGAAAGCTCATTACTCTTGCCCCGAGTCTGGAGGATTATGAGCTTTTGAACTCCATCATCCAAACTGGTTGTTTTATGAAATGAATGTCAGGACTGAAGCAATAGTAACACCCCTGTACTCCTAGGAAAGGTCCCAGTGAGGTGGAAAGGATGAGACAGTGGGAATTCACAAAAACATGGGGAATGGAGAAGAGGGTAAAAAGTTACTCAGTGAAATGGTTCCCAGTTTTTCATGCCTCTTTACAATGAGTGTGAATAGCTCCAGCCAGTTTTCTGGCAGCAGATGCAAACATCACAGCTGGAAGTCCATTCAAGATTAAAACGCGTAAATTTAAGGTTTGTTGTGAACTAGTTTTCTAAGATCCCATTATAGCCGGTGGAGATCTAGCCAATACAGTCTGAGAAGGCAAGGGAGCAGTTTACTGTCTGGTATCTCAGGCTGAGATGGATCACTCTCTAGGTGCGATGGACTGTATTGACTATATCTATCTCCTTTGCCTATGGTGGGAGCCTCAGCAGCCCACTCACAGGTACTGATCCACACTTGAACATAGGTGCTTTTAGTGAGGAAATGGCTAGAGGCTCCAAAGGGACTTGGTGGCAAACCTGTCCACACTGTGGTGGGTTGGTCAGCATATAATTCTGCATTCAGTATGCAAACCGAATACAGAACAAAACACACACACACACACACACACACATATTTATATGCACAAGAATAAATAGTCTCTATGGAGCCATGTGTGTATTCTCATTATAAGAATGCAACCTGTGCAGACAATAATTTATGAACTATCAAATCCACTTTTGAAAACTGGTCTACAGAATATGGCACGAGCTGAGTCCAGAGTGAATATTTATGACTGTTATTATAACCCAGTGAAAGTGGAGGCTTGTAATACAAACACTGTCAGATGTTTTAACTGTGGCTCTGCCAAGAGATGCCTGGGAGCCTGATCTGAAGCCCATTTAAAGCAATGGAAAGCTTCCCACAGACTTCAGTGGGTTTTAGGATCAGGCCTCCAATGTGACTTGCAGTGTCTGTGCGTTAAACATCCATTTATCTCTCTGTTGTTCTGAATCAGTCAGAAGTCTACAATACCAAATTCCTTTTAACTGCTAGACCTGGGGGAGCAAACTATTTTCAGTGTGGCATGCAGGGAGTGATATGGACAGCTTCCATTAACACTAAGGGGCAAATAGTGTCTAATTCTGTATACATTACAAAAACTTTCCCTCATAAAATGTACTGCATTACACATAAAAAATGTTCTTGCTATTTTCAGTTCCTAGATATTTATTGGACATTTCTACCACCAGCCATTTCTTTATGTGGAATGGTATTCTATCTGTTTTGGGGAATAATATATTGACACACAAATTTTGTCCGAAATATGCAAGAGCCATATTTTAAACACAAGACCTATTTAAGCGGTAGTCCATAGATTTAAATCTTCTACTTTCTCTGTGAAGTGAAAACAAATTGTACTTTTTCCTTTTCATTCTATAATGCAAGAGTTTAATTGTTTCAGCAGAGCTGATAGGCAAGTAAAGGCAACACATTTTATGCAGTTCTTTCCAGAATGAACAAAAGATGTCTAAATAGAATTTCAGATGGAAAATTGTACACATAAATTCACAAGCTTTCCCTTTTGACATCAAATCTTTTACCAGATTTTTTTATATCTTTCCCTGAGTTGCTATGTTTTTCTTTTCAGTACAACAAAATGCTAAAGGCTTGTAGGAGAAGAAGGAATAGGAGTTTTATCAAAATACTTATGAATATTTTTGTTCTCTAGTATGTGGAGTAGCCAGAGTACCCCACTTTTTGACTAGAAGTCATTCCAGATTTCTGTTATGACTTCTGGTATGTCATCGAATAACTGTGTGGTCAGTAAGCCATTCATTACTTACAAAAAAATAGCATATAAACTGTTAAAATGGAAGTATCTGGTGCATTTGGAGGCTAATATATTTCAAATGCTTTCAGCACAATCCTATTATAAACAGGGCTGTATTTTGATTCTGTTTTTCTGCATGACATCCACTAACAAGTAATAGCTCAGCAAGCAGATCTGAACTCCTTTTAGACCAAGTAGTATTAGCCAGGTCGTTCATCCATGTTCATCATCTCTGTCAAGGGGAAGAGGATACTTCATTATCTGAGATCTTTTTAATGGTCACTTCTGACACGCCTGCTGTGCCCGGGCAGCATTTCTTCTTACTCATCTTCAACCTCAAGCTGACAGACGTTCATGGAGAGAGGCTTCTGTGACTCTTTTTTCTCTATAGTAGCAACTGTAGGTTTCAGTTTGGGTTTGGTTTGGGATTTTTTTGTATTTCTAAACAGCTGATTATTATCTCTTTTTATAGAAGATAGGACTTTATTTTTGAACATATCTCTGTACAACTCCTCTGTCTATATTAATAGATATTTTTGCAGGTTCCAATTCAGCAATTTTTCATAAAATAGATCATCAAAAGCAGAAATTCTGCTGGGCTTTCTTCATTCTTTGGAATTTCTTTTTTACAGAGTAAATAGAAAATCCTATTTCTGGTATGGTCTTGTCCGGTGGGAAGCAAGTAGCAGATTTTTGTACATGACCTTCTAAAATGAGTAATCCCTAACAAACTTTATACTGAAAAATCCTCACCTAAACATTGTTAGATTCCTGATATGCTCAGTTTGGTCCAGAAATTAATTATACCTGTAGATCTCATCAGCTGCAACTAGTTTTATCTGCACCTCCTACACTTTTGCTCTGGGCTCCATGGTCTTCATTGCCTCACAGGGTTGAACATCCCCTCTGAATGGATAGATATTAGTGCAGTCTCCTCTTACATAGTTCCACTGATAACTTTGATCTTTGGTGTAGTCAGTGGTCATGGCACTGGCACCATTACTTGGTAATTACGAGGGATAGAAACTGACAATTGAAGGATTAAGCTGGCCAATACCTACCAGGGGTTAAGATAAAATGCGCCCTTTATGCAGCTTATTTTCCAGCTGCATGTGTATGAAATTTCTTGGATCTGCTTCTGAAACTCCAGTTTATGTCAGTGCTGGATTTCGTGATAGTCTTATTTTATTCCATTACTGTTGTTCCCTCATTTGGCTTGAGTTCTTCCAAATCTCCTTTTCAGTATGCCTGGTTTGAGATCACTGGCAAAATTCTTCAGGAAGTGGTATCACCCTCTCCAGCTCTCAAATGCAATATCTTCCATGAATTGTACGCCTTTAAGAGGTAAGTATAGTGACTGGGGAATTGCCCCTGTCCTGAGGGGATTTCTTCAGCCTAAGAGCTGAAATAGGGTGTGTAAGATGTTAAGTATAAAAATGTGCCCTCATGGTCTTGGACTTTCCCACCAGCAAGGTGCAGATACAGTGGAAAATTAAAATAATTAAAAAAAAAAAAAAAAAAGAAGAAAAAAAGCCACAGCAGCAAAGTGCAATATTTTTACAGCAACAGGATGATGCATGAACAATGTGCTGACTGCTGTGCTTCTCAAATGGGACCCACCTTCTGCACTAACCAGAGGGAAGCAGTCGTGTTTGCCAACCCATATATCCCCATATAAAGGGTAGAGTAATCAAGTCCCTGTGAGGGACCCAACGCCAGAGTGGCCAGCCCTGGGAAGTGATGGTACTGCAACTCATTGTCTCCCAGAGCACCAACCTCCACTGCTGGATGATTGCTGCTGCCACACTGCAGGGAAGACATGAAGGAAACCACAACTCTTAAACTCAGACATGCTCATCAGGACTAGGCAAATATCCAGAAGAAGGGTATGTCCAGTTAGAAGATCTGCAAGGGATCTGCACTTGGGCAGGGACCTTGAGAGCAGTCTGTGTTGTATATTTGTGATATATGAATGTAGTTAGGAACCGTCCTCTTCCTTGCCCTAAGCTTTTCCCCACGCAAAAAATGAAAGAATATTTGCCTGTGAATTGCTGTGCCTTGCAGCCTCCCTTCTGTTCCTCATGACAATCCCTTGCTGTTTTTCAGTTTCCACTTTATCAGTCCCTACCAGAATCATTCCACTTCTGATGCCTCCTGAAGACCTCTTACCCTGTCTACGTGCAAGATCAGCCAATGAGAAAACATACCAAATATTTCTGAAGCACTTTGAATAGTATGTTGTTTGGGATTGCATCTGTAATGTATATCCCTCCCTCTTACAATTTATTTCAGAATTATGTTATTTTTAATTTGCTCTCAAACAAGCCCAGATGACCATTTCCTTGTCTGTTTTTCACCACCATCTAACGGGTACCACCTCAATAAAATGCCAAAATACTCGCAGCGGTTAAAGTGCTCATTCTGTTCAGGGTCTTGAACTCAGTCACATTAGCTGAATTCTTGAGCATATGTTCACATCCTCTTGAATCACACTGTTATTTAAATAACGTGTAATTTCACTAAGTCTTTTCTGCTACCTTTAAAAATCACTGAGATTTAAAATACTGACATGGGAGTCAGCTTTATTCCTACCATGACTCCTCTCTAATCATTGAAATTACCCCAGGGACGAATTTGGGTCAAGGTCTTTTCTTCACATCACTTTCTTTAATAGCTCTATTACTTCTGTATATGCATGATATTAGAAATATCTCAGAATTAATCGTTTCTGAAGTAACCATAGTTCTTTCACAGAAGACATGTCCTGGAACCCTACCTTTACCAACACATTATGTATAGCTAACTAGCCATTGCTTCTAGTTGTCTGACAAATTAATCAAGTAAATCACTCATTGCTGTGCTTTTCTGAAACTCATAAAAAATAATGGACAGAAAAATGGACAAGATGTTTGATTTCATTTAGCTTCTAGTTTATTACCTACTTCATAAGAGAATGTAAATAAGAAGCCAATCTCAGGGCTATCATATTTCTTATAAATCGGTCAGCCACAAGTTGCTGATGTGGGTGCAATTCTCTGCAGTGCCTTCCATGGACATTTTACCAAGTGGTGTGAATCAAACAAGCATTACAAAGATCAGCCAAAGTAAATTACGCTGTCAGACTTTTGAAAGAGTCAGAATGCTTTCAGCACAAAGAACAGGTTATTTCCTTTATATGAGGCAAATGTGTAGACACAGACACACATTACACATTTGCTTACAATACATGTAGTTCTTGCTAAGTATAATCTTGGGCAGCATCATATTGAACAACCAAAACAACACAGCCTGAGTACCGGAGTCAAAACCTGAGCTTGGAAATTGAGGAGACTCATAGAGCACTTAAATAATTTAGCTGGGAAGAAATGTTGTTAAAATCTAAGACCAATTAACATTCATATATTATTTTGAGCTTTACCATCAGTTATAATGAAGCAGTTCCTTTCCACAGAGGAATACAGTTATAAGTATTTTGATTAAGTACTTCCAACAGGAGTGATGCTGGGACTGACAGAAGCACATGGGCTCTCTCCTGCAAGGTTCAGTAGGGGCTGACAATCAGCTTTGGTCTGCTGTTTCCCTTTCTGCCCTTGTTTCAATGTTCTGCTTGACCTGCAATCACCCTTGAAGGTCCCTGCCTTTATTAAGGCTGACTAAATCTCCTTTAGTAAATCTACTCCTTGCAGAGCTACTTCTTGTAAATACCTGTTAATTATTCAGGGATTTCGAAACCTTTTGGCTAGCCTATGCATTAAGAAATCCACTTGGTAAAGAGGTCTACATTACTTTTTTATTCCAAAACAAAACTCAGCCAAAAAGCACTAGTCTCAAACAAGAATTTCTTAACAAAGAACAAACAAATTAAAGCTTAAACTTTTATTCTTTACACTGCCTCTTGGATTATTTTAGCTGCTTCCTCTTCAGTTCCTTTCTCTCCATCTTCAGGTGTTCCTTCTTCAGATAACATCTTTAGAATCACTGATGGTCTCCAGACAATCATAAAACCTTTTGTCAGGCCTCATTTCACAGATGCTTTTTTACTCTGACAACTTGTCTTATGCTTAGTCAAACTCCCCCTGTAAACAAGCCTTGCCATGTCTTGCTGTGGCAATGTAGAAAAGCTGTCTAGACATAAAAATGTGTGTTGGAAAAATATTAGTTCATACATTTGACTCTGCAGATTCTGTCTGTTTTTTCCTCAAGCTGCTAAAGACAGGGGCAAGGCTATTTTCAAGCAAAATAGTGAGCTCCCTTTCTAAAGGGTGACCACTGGTGCTTGCGCTAAGCATCACATGTACGCATGGGGGGGGATTAGCATCAACATTTTGTTAAACTGACATTTCTCTTCCTTTCCAGTGACACTTTCCTTCCTCTCCCCAGCCCAACACCAAATAGCAATTGCACAGTCAGACCCATGTTTTTTACTGGCCTGGGTATTAGCTTATGCTATCAAAAATAGTGTTCTCCATAAAAGGTGTACATAACTCTATGAAATTCTACTTTCCTTCTGAAATATGCACACACTTTCTTCATCCTTTCTCTCCTCAGCAGGGTCTTTTTCATCCTTTCCCGGGGGATTCTTCACAGAAAGCTCAGAATTGTCAGTTCTACATATGAGATGACATGGAGTCCTTTCCTTTTAAGACACGGTCCTGCCTGTGTCTACAGGTACACACACATAAAGGTTTTCATGTTTTTGTTTCCATAGCGATAGTCAAAAGAGGCATTATTTGTGAAGTGACCACTGTATTTTTCTGTTTTGGGAAAGTGAACCTTTAAGATGCTGTGGTAATGGCTTGCATGGCTCAAAATGGAAAAAGCATCTTTGAACAGCGATGATGATACACTCTCCTTGGAATAATAATATAAAAATAAAAGAGCTGCTCAAATGCACTACCTTTCAAATGACCCTGGCTGGCCTTTTTATCTGAATAAATAACACTAAATTGCTGTGGACTACAGATTCACAACTGGAAGGCTAGTTGTTCATGAGACATCTTAAAATTAAAGAAAAATAAACCCTCTACCTCTGTAGAAAGTTCAGAGGCTTTATGAGGTGATAAAGGAAGACCACAGAAAGGAATGCCAACAGGTCATGAGAGCAAGCAGGATTATCTTCTGGGATGTGCTCTTTAAACTGTGATAATGTTTAACTTCTCACAAGCAGGTGTGATGTTTGACACCTCTTTTCATGCAAAGCCTGGCCCTGGGTCACTCACAGGCCCATGGTACTGATAGATTTCAGCAGGTTCTACAGAACAGCATTGTAAAGGGGGAAAGAGGAGCTAAATTATGCAGCTGATAAAGCTGACACATTTTGGAATGGAAATGGCATTATTTGCAAATGGCATTTTTTGCTGCCCCTCCCTGCTCTGCAAACTGACATCCCATTATCAAGGATTTAAAAGTTTATGCCAAAGAAAAAGTATTGACCTTCAAGTTAATGCTATTAAAAATGTAATTTGATTCAAATGAATGGAATTGAAAAGAATCTCTGCATAAAGAGGAATACTGTCTTAATTAACAGTGCATTAATATGCAGAAGCAGAAGGTCAGAGGCATTAATGTATTTGCAGGAAAAGACTGACCAGAAGTCACAAATCCTTAAAATACTAAATTATTTTGAAACTCTGATATTATGCAAAAGTCAGATACTTTATGTACCAATCTACTTCAGCAAACAGAAGCAAAATCCAGCCACTCCAAATCATGTCAAATCACCTAAATACAAACCATGATTTAGTCTATCGGTTTTGACTTGTTGTACTAGTAATAATCCCTCCTTTTTTCCCCCCTTTTATCAGGTTTTGATGGTGCAGTCAGCACTGTGCTGGGTGCAATGTTAAGATTATCATTGGAAGAAGTTGGGCAAAGCATATTTTGTAAAAAAAACGCTGACTTGTCCAAACTGAGGTTTTGAGGAAATAGTTCATTTGTTTTTTACTTTTTTAAGGAAACAAGGTAAACCAGAACTGAGGGGAATAGCAGGAAAACAAACACATTCTCTTATGCTTTTCTGTAAAATAATTCTTATTTTGGGGAAAAAAAAATAAAAAGATCCCCTTATGAGGGTATTGTAATTTTTGCCCCTGAAAACTGCTTTTGTTTTTTTTCTTTTTTTGACAAAAGATTTTCTTTTTTCATTCTATTTTAATTAAAATTCATATCGTTTAAGCCCAGATTGAATAATTCAGTCTTGTCAACTGTATTCCCTCCTATTTCTCTTTCATTCTGCTATTACCATAATAAATTGTTTTAAGCTAAAGCTGTATCTTAGTCAAAATCTGCCTGAATGGCATGGTGATTTGATTTGACTACAAGAAGGGACAAAGTATCTATTACCCTCTTTTGATTGTCTGTTCCAGTGACTGATTCCTGAGGGTGTAAATTTATGCTTCATTTTGAATTTGAACTTGTCTGGCTTTGGGTTCTAGCCACTCATGATTATTATATTGTTGTCCATTGTAGTATTTTCAGTCCACAAGAATGTTTAAGCACTTAAATGTATCACTATATTTTTATGATGAACTAAAGCAGATTCAGTTCTTTTAGATGGCCACTCTAGGGATTTTTGTCTAGTCCTCAAACCATGCTGCTCCTAAGACACTAAAAATTTAAGAAAGTCGCTCATGTTCTCCTGGCCTGTGCTGCTGAGCTGCATCTGAAGCTCAGTAGCATATTAAATTTATTCTCTTTATTAGAACTATGTAATGTTGTAGTTGCAAACATCCTTTTCCACACAGCTTGGTCATTTTTGTATCACCCCAAGGCTGAAAGCAGTTGAGATCTAGAGATGTTGTCATTTCTATGTATGTCAGCTATTTCCTAGCTTGTCTCAGGCTTTCAGAATTATAATGAGCAGCATTTACTACCCAGATTTCTGTACAAGAGCTCTAACAACAGAGGGTTTGGTTATAGTAAACAATTGTTTTCTGTTCATTTTCAACTTTGAAGACAAGCAAATAGTGTAACTTCCTATCATGCATTTCTGAATAGCTCAACAGAGCAGTCCAAAATCTGTCATGCTGCAACTTCTGCAAAATCCCCGTTGAAAAAAGCATACCAGAACTGTACGAAGTATTCCATCAAATCTGCATGTAAGTCAAGTCACCTCCTTGCACTTACTTATTTTTTAAAGATCCAAAAGTTGCATTAGCCTGTTTTTGTCACAAAAGTTCACTGGGCAGTTATGTTGAATTATTTGTCCATGAAGACATTTAAAAATTTATACAGACTCATTGGTGCAGAATACATTTTTTTCTGTGCACAGGCTGCATCGGCATTTGGCTGTATTAACAATTTTTTTTTCCTATAGCTCCCAGTTTACAAAGTGAAGGAGGAACTGCCACCTTGGTATCAATGGGAAGGGAGAACCTCTTTGCATCAAGTCATATTCTCCTGTTGGGTCACAAGATAGAGGAAACCATCCTTGGAAATCACTCTCCTGCTTCCCATAAATCTCTTTTTGCAAGGATTCATCCTGACCCATAGCTCTGGTTTAAATTTTGTGTGTCGAACCTGAGCTTTCAGAGTGTCAACAAGCAAGACTGAACGAAGAACATAAACTAGGAAAGTGTTTAGTTCCATACTTTGTCTTTTCTAAGACAAAAGGGAAGCTAACAGCAGGATCAGGACTCCAAATTACCAGCAATTTGGTTTCTATTCTGCTTTGGCAGCAGCTGCAATTCTGTGTTTTTTCATCTTGAGGGTTTGTGACCAAGCTACAGTTGAATCCTAGATTGTTAGTAAAAACGTCTATTCATAAATGCACACCTTCAGTATTGTTAAATTGCCAATAGGTGTTTTAGACTTCTGCTTGGAATTTCATGTGTATTATAGAAATAGCACATTCATAGGAGACAAAAGCACTATTGGTGCATAAAGCTGTAATCATTTTAGTGAAATAAGAAAGGGTCTGAGAGCCACAGCTGATAAAGGTGTTAAAAAGCAGAATCACTAAAAGTTACAGAAAAAGCTGCAAGCACTGATACCTATGCTGGTATTTTTTCCTTAGAATTGAGAATGTGGAGCAGAATCTTCTTTAGACCCCAAAGACCTGCTATGCATACTCGTTTCATTATTCAGCTCTGCAGAAAATAAGGATATCTTTTACTCTGCAAACAATCTGCGATCAGCAGACTCCTCAGTTAATACCTCTTGTCAGCATCCAAAATGACAGTCAGTCAAAGGGGAGTATCTATGGGGCAGAGGGGAAGTGAGGGCAGGAGACAGAATATGCAACTCATTTATTTTTTCAAGGATGTCAGACAGTCTCACAATATTTAGCACTAAATCTGTTTTTGATAGCACATTATTTTTTAAAGGAAACTTTCCAGGGAATTAAAATGTCCCCTTCCTTCTTGCTAAGTGAAGATACTAATTTAATCAGGCTTTCCTTATTTAAATATAATGTCCCTTTTTCTCCTTCACCTGTTCCATGTGAGATTTATTAGACTTCATGAGTCACTGGTATTACCTGAACAACAGATGCATTCTACAGAATAGGCTCCTGGTGCTTCATGTCCCAGGCTTAAAGAAGTTACTAAACCTTCACATACACTAGACAGCCAGCAAATTAAAGCTTTGACCAAAATCAAATTCTCTGACACTGTGGTAGAAAAGTTAAACACCAATTATTTAGATATTTGTAGTTAATTCTGTTAAGTCAAGCTTTGTTTTGACTACAAATTACATAGCTAATATATTTAATAAATAGAATCTTGCTTGTTACTTTTTTGGCATTACTTAAAATCCTCTAGATTATTTAATAACATGTGTAATTATATGAAGGACTAGTTACCAATGGCCCAACTGTGCCTTAAGGCATACTTTCAAAAGACACCAGTACCCACAACTGGGGCCAAATTTTCAAAAGAGCTGTGTTCTCATGTAGATGTAGATAAATTGTGGCAACAAACAACAGCAAAAGGAGGGCAATGGACAGCAGAAGGCAACAAGGGAAGAGGAAAAAGAGGAAGAAAGCACATCAGATTCACACAGAAGATTTTATAAAATAATCAGCATAGTATTTTATGAAAGCACTCTAAAAAAATATTTTACATCAATATAGTTGAAAATCTTTGTTTAAAACACAAGTTGAATTACATGAAGGGAAGTTGAACTTACTTTCTTCTTTACTCTTTTCCCAACATATGGATATAAAATATCAGACTTCAAACATTTTGAAATTAGCAAGGACAACTGAAACATATATATAAATATACGTGTGTATATATATATATATTTGCAGAGATGGACGGGAATTTTAATGTGCATAATTAGCACTGGATCTTACCCATCCTAGGTCTCAGATTTAATGTGTGTACAAAAACCATGCCCACAAACTCAGTTTATTTATTAGGGGGAAAATTGTATGTGAAGAGAGAACACAGTATTTTTGTGACTGAATGTAGTAACTAGATTTGGAGTCCTTGAAATCATCACACTGAAGACAGAGAAAGTGAATTAAGTTCTCAGCAGAGGAAGTTTAAAAAATGTTAGAAAACATTTTTAAAGAATCTTCAGTATGGTGCCTGAAAACATTTGGGAACAATTTTTAAGGTCCTAAAGTACTCTTTGTCTCAGTTTGAAAGCTCAACTAAAAGAAAAAATACTTATTTAAGGATTATACTAATAAAATGGAAAGTAATCTGACAGAGAATCAAATATTTAATTTAGTTATTACTAACTCCACTTAACAGGCTTTATGCTAAACTTAGAACCTATTTTTAAAGAAGATTTTTAAAGAACGTTAGAACATAATACTTGCATTGATACACTATTTAGCGAATAATTGTAGGATTGAGTAGCTGAAGCAAAACATTAGACTAGTCCTTATAGTTTTGCCTACTACATTGGAATTTGCTAGTATGTTTTCTTACTAAACCAATATTATTAGGAAAAATGAGTTCAGTCTTGTGTATAAAATATTAGTCATTATTTTTAATAAATTTCAATCTGTTCTTCCAGTCAAGTCCTTGATCCAAGATTTACAAGGAAAAGATAAACCAGGCTAAGCATTGCTCCTTCACAGATACAAATGTAAGACATCATTGGGTTTAAAAATCTATTTGTGGAGAAATGGTAATTGGTGATGAAGAAACAAATAAATATTTGCCGAGTCAGCCCAGGAAATCTGTTAGAATTTATGACTAAAATAAGCTGTATACTAATAGCTAACATAGTGATGAAGATTCTTCCAAAACACTAAGAAAATTATTGCGTATCCTTCTATACAATAATCTTCATTTTAACCTAATTAAGGTATCTTATCACAGAGATCTGGTTTATTCGTGGAGGATCATTTGCTTTATTGAGGCTCGTCGTTGTCTCCAGCATTACCACAGATTTCAATATAATGCAGAATCCCAGAGAGGAAACTATCGTAACGTCCAGTACAAAGAGACAGACTGATACTTGTTTGGGTTTGTACTACTAAAGTACAGTGCAGAACGGTGAAATTGCTGTAATATTGGCAGAGTGAGAGAAAAATGTTCACTACCTGGTCTGGTCAATAATGTAACAGAGGGATGCAGTAACTGGTATTTCAGTGTGGTTTAGCTGTCAGGCGTTCAAAGTGACCAACGTCAAAGAAGAAGTAGAGTACCAGGATATCGCCAGTTACTCTGCAAAACCCAGTGCGGAACTCTGAATTCGAGTGGTGAAAGGAAGATACCAGTTTCCTGTGGATAGACGTTAAACTCATGCTTTTGTCTGGCTGCTTCTATACATTGGAACTTTATACATTCAAATAAGACGGAAAACAAATGGTCTGGGTGAACTTTCCACTATTATTCACTTCTTTCAGGCATCTTAGGTGAGAATCAATTTGTCTAACTTTAGATTTCTACAACATAGACATCTAATCAGGCTAGGCTCAGTGGAGAGAAAAAAAACACATTTAAGGGACACCTCATCTGTTTCAGACTTTAGGATGAGATGAATGATACACAGAAAGTGCTTATTTTTCTCCAGCAATTACAAAAGGGAGAGAGCTCAGATGTAGACACCTACATTGTAGACATATGCATTTGGTTAAACGAATTCCACTCTTTCTGTCTTTTACAAGGAAGGGAAAGACAACAGCAAAACCCTCTTTTGTTTCACTGATGGGCATGTATGAGGCACTATATCATTAAGGAATTAGTCTTTTAGCAAAAGCAAAACTAGACATTAGCTTTCCGTGTAAATCAAGCTTCAGTAAAAAGGGTAGCTTACTGTACTTGCACTAATATATTGAAGAGTGATCATGAGCACAGACCACGCTGTACAGCAAGGACCTTGCTTTAATTGAATTATAGAAAAACAGTGTTACATGTGAAGATATTTTTGAAAGTGGGCTTCTCTGGCCATGTTTTTCTTCTATAGAGAATTGCACAAGAAGATTTTTGGCCACATAGACATCTGGTACAGGGGGGAAGAACATCTTTTTTCTTTATTGGCATGGAATCCCAGGTCATTGTCAGTATTATTCATCCTCCTGAGTGCTTCTCTGCTGAAAATGGCAAAGCATTACAGTCCTTTGACCAGTCTTCTGATTTATTGTTTGTTTGACTATTGACACCACTACCCACAATGTTAGCATAAGGATTATGTCAGATCAAATTTCTGCATATTCTGTGTTCTGGATCGTGTTGTTCAAAAACCTATTCAGCCTGCTCAGGGATTTGCAGTCCAGGTCAGAAACTAAGCATTCTGAGTTTCTTAGATGTTCCTGGTCTGGCCATGGTTTCATGTTTGAGAGAACTTAGTGGCTCTTGGTGCATGGCAGAGAGTAGCTTGGAGCCATTTGCACCTGTTGTCGAGGCTGTATCTCCAGAACAGAATTGACAGCTGTATTATTTCCAAAATCCAAATGTAATATTTACATGGGTTCAAAAAATGACAGAAGAATCATGGAAATAGAAATCATCCAAGGTCATTAGCTTAAAAAAATACCACTTCTGGATTTTGAAAGTTTGTGAACCCCAACTTTCTGGAAGAGTATTCTGGGGAAGTAGCAGTACATGGTTGCTCTATCCTTACAGTTTGTAGGACTCTGGTATTGTCTTGTGTCAAAAATAAGGCAAAGGCGAGGGGGATTCCTAGATGCCTAGACCCTAGGCAATCCAGGGTAGCTCAGAGGACTTCACACGCCGACAGTCTCACATGCTCCTACTGATCACCTCTACTGGGACTGTGCAAAGGTAGATTAGGGCTGCTTGTGTGCTGTGTAAGAGGAATATCTCAGGGACATGCACAAAAGAAATTTCTCAGGGAGTTGTTCTGGGTCCTGCCTTATTCATATCAGAGGCACAGCAACAGAGCACCAGAATTTGGTTTTCTATTTTTAAAATGCCTATAAATAAATGCTAAATACTGTCATTTTTTTGTTGTAAACTGGTAAATGTTTTGTGGACCTGAACCACAAAACCTCAGCCAGTCTTTAAAACATCTATGTTTCTAGCAATTTCAAGTCATGCTGCCAAGTCACAGTATCTGATGAAGTGTTCTGAGTTAATTAAAAGTGATGGGAAAGAAAGATTTTTTCTCTGATAATAATGTTCTCTCTTTCAGCCAACGAAACTCTAAATGCTTGACCATGTTATTCGACCTCCTACAACCTGTCACTCAGCTGGAAAGAAATGCCATTTTTTCCCAACAATCTCTCAAGATTCTTGGACATATGGTATGTCCTTCTGTAATTTCATTTGATCTCAATAAAACTCAAACCATTAAAGCTTTTTTCCTGGAGTAAAAAATAGCCCCAAAGAAATGTAATTTTCGTTGGAATGGTACACCAGTATCATCAAGTTATCAAAGACTTAAATACTTGAGACAAAATGGTGTCAGGTGGAGCTAGTTAGAAGATTTTCAGTTTACTCTTCTGATTTAAGACAAGCTTGACTCTTTTTTTTTTTCTTTGCTAGAGTACATTGCAATTCATTGCCTTTGCAAATGTGTTTGTCTGGTTTAGGTTTTTTCCCCCATAAATGGGGCTAGAACGTAGTGTTGCCTTTGCCTTGAAAACAAAGTCTGCAGTTGATCAGGTACCTTCTTCCTGATGCAAGGGATTGTGGTTTGACCTGGATCACACAGACATACCAGATTTCATTTCCAACTACAAATATTCTTCACGAACTATCTGTGAAATTCCATGTGTAGATGATTTCAAAATGAGTAACAGAGCAGGACTTTTAAAACAAAAGCATATATTGCTGACGAGTCTTGGTGATACTATAAACGCAAATACTGTGGGTTTTGACTTAGCATACTAGTTCTCATTAATGCCCCTAATTTTCTTGGTGCAGCACTCCTTTAAATCATTAGGCAGCACTAGTGTGACAGAAGAATTCATGGCTTTTGAAGGATTTGTTAGTCAGCTAGTCAGTTTAAATTACACACCATTGTGGGATTCTTATGGATGATTGATTTCACAACATTTCAACTTGCAGTATTAAAAAAAAAAACACCCAAAGACAGTGGGTGTCTGTCCTCAATTAATCTTCAAATCCTTCAGTGGGGTTGACCTAAATTACAAAGTCACTTGCTTGCTATGCAGTTGTGATATCCCATGGCTATAACAATGCAATTGTTAATCTCACAAGAGAAGTTTATGTACAGAAAACGAGCAACTGGGCCATGATTTTAGAACTTGCCTCCATGATAGATCAGAATGACCTCAAACTTCACTGTCACTGTTAAATGTTAAATCCATTCTTTATCCTAACTTTATAGTAATAATGTCATAAAAAACATTCTATAAATCACTTTTCTGAGAATAAAGGATGTAGGAAAAGCTGCAGTGATTTTCCTGTATGTGTTTAATATGCAAAGTATGATATGATATTATGATATGATACGATATTAATTTTGGCTCACGAAATTTGGATTTTGAACAGCAGACAATGGATTATGTAATTAAACTGAATATAGTGAAAGTTTTGATGAAAAAGCAGGGCAGAGTCTCTGAAGAATTGTTGTAGTGTCCCTCAGTTCTTCGGGGGAGCTAAAGAGGAGACCTGGAGAACACATTGCTTTAATCATTCTACCTGGCATCTGTTCTTGGTGTCAAGTTGTTTCATAAGAATTGTGTATTTATGTAGACAGAGTTCCTTGTAAAAGCAGATTGCCTCCATGTTGTTCTGAACCATCTCTGTTTCAGGCTTGGTATTTATAAAAAAGCAAAAAAAAAAAAAAGAAAAAAAAATTGTAGCATTTAAAAAAAAAAAAAACAAACATGCCATTTATTGTTTTTCTGATAACATAGAGATAGCCTTTGCAGTGTGCTACCATCTAACAGTATAAATTGTTATGGGAAGGTCTGGTTTGTTTTACAAAGATAACATCTCCAAATAGGTGACTGTCTCTTCAGTAGATTCCATTTGTCATATCACATCTGCACGTTCACTGAAAGCACTTTGTACTATTGCTCTGAAACTTTTCCATGTTACCACTTGTCAGTATGAAAGAGTTACTTAGCATCACAAAAAATCCTGAGTTACTGTGCAGAAAAACAGTAAGGAGGCTGCTGTCTGTCTTCCTGAAGCCAAAGGACAGATGCTACAAAAGCCAATTCTTTCCCTGAAATGAGGCCAGGGATATTATGAAAATGCATCTTTTTTGATTTGCACAAAAAGCTTGTTTCAGGGTGAGAGGTTGCAGGAGATGTCTTGGTCTGGTGTCTTGAAGATTCAGCCTTGGGAAGGTAGATGGGAAGTCTCAGGCAGAAGGCTGAGCGAGGCCGGCAGGCAGGGCCTCGGCAGCCAGGCGTGAGAGCCAGCGGTGGCTGCTGCGGTGCCAGGACAGCAGCGTATGGAGCGTGCCAAAGAGGGAGACGTAGCTTCTCAGAGAAGACCTTCCCCAGCTTGGCATCTGTGGCCCGTACTCTCTGATCATAAGGGAAAAAGAAATACTCTTTTATGATGGGCTAGAGTTTTTGTGTGACTCATTCTTTTAGATCCTTTTGGGCGAATTCCTCATGCAAGGGTCAGGGAGCCAGCTGATTCTCTGTTAGTCAGATGGAGAATAGCTCCTGAGAAGGATTGTCGATGAAACTTGGCTGCATCTCAAAACCTCTGGGAAAAGCAGATTCAGCCAGCAGAAAAAGAAAGGACTGAGAACTGTGGAGGATTTAAGGGAGCAGTGGCTCTATTGTCATGTAATGCTGAATTGCCAGAATAAAACTTGATTTTCATCATATTTTACAATGCACTGATTGTATGGAATCCATCAGTGCAACAATAAGTTATGCCTTCACCATGATTATAGCACATCTTGTATAAGTGACTAAATGAGAAGCTAAAATTGCTGTGGCATAGGGATTTATATTACAATAGACATTTTTGCATAATGCTATGGTGATGTTTCAGCTTTCCCTGACATCCACGTCTTTAGAACATCCTGTCAAAGGACTCTGAATTAATACCGCCACTAGAGGAGGATAGCATTGACAAAATGGGAGTAAAAGAGACACAAAAATAGACAAACCCTTAGCTCCTCAAAGGACGTAAAAGGAAAATGGAGTAACGGCTTAGTGCCATTAAAATTTAGGATTTTATATGTACAAGAGATGTGTAGAAAGGAGAAAGATTAGAAGCGAAGTTTGGACTTTTAGTGTCAGAGTACTCACAGACACACCTCCTCTCAGGAATGCATTTGCATTGCTTGTTACTGTTTGTTTTCAAACCAGCAAGGCATTTAAACACTCAAAATTCATGAGTTTAAAGACAATCCTTCTCCAAAGAGTTTCCAGTAGAAAAGACAGATTTCTGCTCTCCTCCATATAGATGGAAGGACAGTCTGGGATACCAAAATTTGGGAATGTTTATCACATTCCCTGAACTATATCTAAACTTCCCACTATTGAGTTATTAGTGCCGTAGTAAACATTTAGATGCAATTAAGGAGATGGGAACTGTGTCAGGATTATTAGTGCAGCATCTTGCAATACAGGCATGCTTGCAGCTAGTGAAGACGGCTTCCAAGCCAAAAATATCAATGATGTCTGAATGAAAATGAGTTTGATTTAACTCTTTTCTCCCCCTTTCCTTGTAATAAGAATGTGACAATTCTGGGTGAACACTCTAATGTTTGAGCCCTAGTAGGAGAAAAGAGAAGACGAGGGCAGGGCAGGGCAGGGCAGGGCAGGGGAGGGGAGGGAAGGTTTGTTCTTATAGCACAGTGGTTAGAGCAATTTTGTGGGATGCTGAATCACTATATTCAGCTCCATATTCCCCATGAGAAGATTTTAACATTCACTTCCTATCAATGGTAGTTACATCCAGCAGAAAATTGCTTTATGTATTTAAGGAAGTGTTTCAGGTGCCTAGATATAGGTGTCTTGTGCCATTGCAGATGCCTGAGAGATATCCCCCGATATCTGTACAGGTGGCTGACAGATACAAGGCAGGAATATGGGGGGGACACCATTTTCTGACATGGAAGTTGGTCCTGGACAGGTCCTGTGCTGTCCTGCCTTTGGGGAGCATGTACCAACCGGCAGCTGTAGTGTTGTTTGCAATAGGCACCTTTCCATCTGGAGCTTTTTCAGTTTTAAAATAATTAAATATTCATTGATCTAGAAAGTAAGGAACAGAGAAGCTTCCAGACTAGTGATTAGGGGACTCACTTGAGAGACAAAGATTCCTGGATTTCAGGCACTGCTGGATGCAGATTTACCGGAAAAGGGGCATTAAAAGGGGGGGAAGACAAGCAACAGAGTGTCTGCTTTCCTCGGGAAAGTGGAAATGTGAGCTCCTGGTGTGCTGGAGGATGGTCACAGATGTGGTGTGACAGCCGTTGTCCCCTTCCCAAACCAGAAATAGCCAGCAAATTGACCTTGCATTTACTGATGGTTAAAGACCTAGCCAAATTGTGACAAACTTGGTTTTCACAAAAATAAAGCACTACCTCTACTAATGAATCCTTTCAAATTTTTGTCTCGGGGTGTTAAAAATAAGAAAGTAAACAAAGGAAAGACTAAAGGCACGTGGCTATGGAAAACAGAAAATACTGGAGTGTATGAAACCTACCAGAGCTCTTTTTTTTATAATAAATATATATATCATAGTTTTTCTTTTAACTCCCTTTTTTGAGGTCTTGGAAGTGAGATGAGTACCTTTGAGGTTAGCCACGTACGCTAAGCAACAGAAGGCAGACCTTGTTTTCAGCTTTTGCAGATGAACAGAAACATTTCTCAGATCTCTGAATTTGTACTGAAATGCAAAGTACATGGGTACACCGAATCCAAGCTACAGCCATATAACTAGCAGCAGTCACTTGAGCATAGCTGATCAACTACTTCAAAGCCTCATACCATGTCTTTCCTCCCAAAAGTCGGCAACCGACAATAGTAATAGCTGGCAGGATCTGACTGTTCAGAATCACTGGCACCTCACCAAGAAACGGAAAGTCTGTTTACAGTGGATTTGGATGTATTGTAAATGAAGCAGAATATATCATGCTTTAAAGTCAAGGACAACTATCGGCTCTGCAGAGGAGCTAGATGGGGCAAGGAGGACTTACACAATTACTTGGAATTGTAAACATTCACAGCTAATAAGAAAAGAGACCCAGCAGCAATGAAACGTGAGATTAGCCAGCCAGCAATTACCCCAGTAATAATACGGTATATGTTTCTTCTTTACTGCTCTTGTGTGGATTACAAATGGATTCTAAAGCAGAGCTGGATAAGCCTGGGAATATTGTACTTATACTTGGCTTAGGAGCCAGCAGGAAAATCCACAGAGACTTCAAGTCTCACTGAGGCCCTTGCTCAGCCTTACAGAGAGGAAACAATAGCAACAAAACATTAAAAGATTAAGAAGGAAGAAATAAAACCTGAAAAAAATCATGCTGGATTTTCCCTGTTGAGCTCGCTTATTAAGTGGACCAGACCCTACATTTCTGTGTCCACACTTAAATGACCTAACAACCTGCTTCTCCTCCATTGTCTTTTAATGTATCTATATAATTACTCAAAAAAAAGAAAGCTGAGAGCTCATCTCCTCCGACAGAATATTTACCGGAAAGAAAATTTCAACAGGAAAAAAAAAAGATGTAATTCCTTTTTTGTGTGTGCGTGTCATCTTCACCTAAAATCTTTTACTTCTCTCTGAAACTTTGGTTAATGTTGGAGCAAAGGGCTATCCAGCATAGTCTATGGTTACTGTCTTCCCTTCAATTTTTCCTTTGTTTTGTCCTCAAAGTGCTGTAATTGTCACTGCAATCTAGGCACCATGTCAATTTATTTTTGTCCTGTCTGTCTTTACCAGTGAAGAAGCATTTCCCTTCTCATTTTTTTCTGTTGCCAAAGAACAATTTATCTCCCCTCCAAGCTGGAAAAAAAGAAATAATTTCATTGATCAACTTTGAAAAATCTGAAAAGACACTTTTTTAAATGTATAAAGGTAAAAATGTTTGGTTTGGGGAATTCTAATCCCGGTATTGACCAGTTAAAAAGTTTTTATCTAAAAGTCATCATCTTGCACTGAAAAATGCACCATTCTTTTCTGAAGAAAATTATGAATTTAACCAATATTTCTTTTTTTTTTTTTTTTTTTTTTCTGTCTGTAAGCTTTGGAGTTTAAAGGCAGTGGAATGGGTTTGCATTTGGCTGCAAATATTTTGACAATTTTCTGGTATCATACTCGGTAGAAATTACAGCATCTAAATCTGTAATCAATGAAAAGTGCTGAAAACACACAACAAAATGTGCAAAAGTCAACAGATGCAGAATACAGATGGAGAGCAATTCATGCACTGCCTAACACCTTGTACCTATAATTGAGAAGCTATTTTGTCTTTATTTCCTTCTTTTCCTCTTAACAAGATTATTCTCCCAGCTTTGTAAATCACATATAACCAAATGGGCAACAAGGATCCTCACAGGTGAGTGCTCAGCCGCTTCCCTGGGGCTCAGAGTCAGGAGCTGGTGCCTGCCTGGGGCTCTGCAGCCACTGCCTGCAGCCCCACCGTGGCTGAGGTGCTGCCGGAGCTGCTCTGTTGTTTCTTCCCTCGCTGCATTTCACTGCTTAGAGTATCAGCATAACTTACTACAATTTTCAGTTTTGTGTTAATACACCAGCCTACAAGGGGTGGTAACTGAGGAGTCCAAGACTTGGCTATTAGCTGTTGTAGTGAAAGAGATGACCACCCATGGAGCTAACCCCAAAAGACATGTCTCTCTTCCCTTACTTAAATATAGGTGATTAATACTTTTCAGCCCTTTAGAGAGCTTGTTCCTTCCCACTCTGACACAGACTAAAAATTGGTTAATTTGTCAGTATTTATTAAATCCACTTGGAGGCACCTGGCTGGAAAGCTTAATAGCAATAAGGGGCTGATTGAGGGCTCTGAGTTTCTTCCCAGAAGACAGAATAATAGTCTGCTCTCACTTGTGAAACCTTTCTTAGAAATGTTACACAACCATGAGAGTCAGATTGTCTTAAATACTGGATCCTACCTGCGTGAGACCTACCTCCAGGCTCTAAAGTTTTTTATCAAAAATATTTCTCCCTTGCTTTCAAAATACTAACAATAATAATATTTATAATATAAAAACCAGCTTTGGAGTCCTTTAATTGCCTCATTAAAGGAATGCTGCACATTTTGGAAGTTAAAACTGTGGGAGAAGAAACACTTCACAATGGTACACAAGCTAAAAACAAAAATAAAAATGAGGAAAACACCGAAGGATGTTCAGAAGGACAATACCCCTGACACTCAGACGAGCGTTTGGGACCCAGATTTCTATATTCTGCAGCCACGTCACTCCGGTCTTGGCTGTTTGCTTTCCTTTCAAACTGATGTTTGGTGAATTATTAAATGTAGAATGATTTCATGTGTTCTCTGCCTGCCTCTACTTTCCACCCTGATAGACAGGCTCATAAGTTCCAAAATTTGTTTTTCTGTGACTCAAAAGTAGTGTTTCTAGAGAAAAAAAAGAAATGAGGTTCATAAAGTAATCTCTGAAATCTAATTGCCAGTGTCAGTTATAACAAAAATGTCCCCATTACTGCCCAAAACCAGAATGGCGAAGAGGTTCTTAAGCAATTGGATTATATTGACATAAGCCACTGAAAGCAGCAATTAGCTTAGTGGTATTGCTGTAATGTATTACAGTGCTCTCCCATAATTTAGACAGCTTTGGGTCTTTAAAAGTTACTTGGACATTAGCTATTTTGTTTCTTGTAGATCTGAAGTCAATGGGATGACCACTGACTTACTGAAAACAGCATTTTGTCCATGCTGATGCTTTTGAAAATCTCATCTTTAAAACATTGTGGAAGTAATTGGGTAAGCGTGTTGGCATGGACTGGGGAAAGGAAACCAAATTGCTTTTTAACACCACCTAATGGGCTGTAATGGACTAGGTTTAATTAGAATCTCTAAGGAACTGCTGACCAGAACAAAAGGGACCATTTGGCTTTTAAGAAAACAGGTATTTACAGAAAAATAAATGTAAAATATCAAACTGAAAATAACATCTTTAACTTTTTAGCAGAGACCTCTGGGTACTTAAGAAACCCTAAACTTCTACAAGAAAATGTTTGTTGCACAATGTCACCTTTCTGCCAACATCCAGTTGGCACATGAAACTTATGATTTATAATACATAAGGACACAGCTCTCTATATTTTCAGGTAGTAAAGCTGTTATGATCAGCAACAGCAACACCACAATGCCTGGAAATATGGTCAGAATGCATACTTTTGCTTTGCAGCTGGAATTGCAGCATCCTTGAAAGATTTCATAAAGGATATTCGTTTTTGTTGGGAGAAGCTAAGGGTCTTCTGGTAGTGCAAATTTTTCTATGGTTTGGACCAAAGCAAAATGGGACTTCAAAAATCACATTACCTTCCTTTTGTAACCAGAATTATAGCATTTGAATTTTTTTTTAATTGGTTTCTTCATTTGTTTGGATGGTTTTGTACAATGATTAGAGACAATAAATGTTTTATTATTTAAGCTGGTTTGATTGTCTCTAAAATCATTGCCAACTTGAGCATAAGATGATATACAAAATCCAAAATTCTTTTCTGAAAATGTTATGCTATGCCATTTACCAAATTAAGCACTTCCAGTTCTCATCAGCCTTAGAATAAAATATTCTGGGGTTAGGGCAAAATGCATCTATCCTATTACGGATATGCCATTTTCTGTAAATTTTTTTTCAGCCAGTAGCTGGAATATGGCTAACCTACCAGCCTTTGGCTTGAAAATAAAAAAACCTTCATTTTACCAGTTTACCTTCCGTAATTTATACCATATAAATATGGTTTCTCTTGTTGAAAAGTAGTCCTATTTAACTAAATTAGCAAAAAACCAGAGCAACAAGAAACATGTTAACTGTTTTCCCCCTGGACTTCTCACTGCCCTTTCAGCCACTCAACCTTACTTGTTCTTGGCAATTCTGCGATTTAAGACAAAGATACACAATTCCTAGCCCCTTCCATCTCATGACTTGCTCCAGCATGCCCTCAGTTTACATTTCTTTTTTCCATTTACTGAGAATATTACACTTCTTTACACTTTTGGAGGTGAAATAAAGGAAATGAAGATTCAATAAGAAGCTAGTGCTAGAGCTCCCTACAATAGCTAGCTGTTCTTTATTGCTTGTTCATTTCTTTATTTCTCCACCGTGGTTTATTTTATTTTCCATTGTAAATAAATGCACAACTGAATGAAGGAAAGTGTTAAAATAGCAGTGGGGAAGGAGAGAGACCAAAGAAAATGGAGTCAATCCTACTGGAATATGAGATATAATCTTTAACTTTTTATATTTTGTGAGGTTAGAAAGCAAGAAGGTGAGTGCATCAATTCTTTCTCGCACTTACCATTGTAATACAACAACAAACAATATCTTTGATTTTTTTGTACCTTCAGTGTGGCTATTTCCAGTAGAATAATTTTTAACTGGGATCTACAAAGCCTGACTGTCATAGGCTACCTGTACTGCACAATCCTGACACAGTTCATCACTGGGCATGTCTTTGTTGCTTATTCCAGCAGGGATACAGATGAATTATTCTAGTCTGGGTGCGGAATTCTCTTTGAGCAGGTTTAAAGTGGGATTTTGATGCACAGAATGGCCTTACAGACTCCTGCTCTGGTCACTTTCGGAAAGCAATAATAATCTACAGTTTCTCCTGAAAGAAACACTTTCACATTATCTGTGCCTGAGCACTTCTATTAAAAGCACATATTCTTCCTGTACAAAGTTGTTTACTGGTTATTCTTATCTAACAAATCTGTAAATGTTTGTGAAAAGTTATGCTTACCGTGTAGGCTAGATTTTTTTTTCAGTGCTTTAAGATGTCATATTACTCATGAACCTATGACACGTAAGTGTTCTTTCTGCACACCACCCACATAACACATTTTAGTTACATCATATACATGCCCTCTTTTGTTTATATTTTGACTATTTCTTTGTTTAGTTATTATGGAAATAGTTGTGTTACTGGCATATTACTGACACCACCAAAAGGTAGAATTCAATTTATTTGTCTCATGTTTTGAAATGCAGCAAGCTCACTAATTATCATCCTTTTCTTCGACCTGTAAATGCAGTCGGCCTTATTGAAGTGCTCTATATGTTCTCACCTACTTTGCAGCGAGACTGAATAAAAGCAAACTCAAAGGAAAATGCTACTTCTCAAAATTATGTTCAAGTCTATTTGCTGGAACCTCAGAGAAAATAGTTAATAGTTTTTCAATATAAATGTTTAAGCTACAAACTGAATCAGACCCTTTTCGTTGTTTGGTCTCTTTTTTGCATTTCTTCTTAAATGGTTAAAAGTTTGCAGTTTGAGGCACATCTCAAACTATTTGGGGTGAGACCACTATTTGGGGTGATGGTAGTAAATGATATTACATCATCATTCTGACAATACATTTGATATCTCTCTTTATTAATCATCTTCCACCTTTGAAATATTTTATTACTGCATTTTTCATTCATTGTATGAGGTTTTTTCACCAAATAAGGGAGAATACTTGGTCATTTCTCCCATGGCCTAGAGTGGAGGCAGTATTTTCTTCTCTCATTCTAATGTGAAATGTGTAATGTAACTAGTGGAATCAATAAAAATATTCAATACATGAATCAAAAATCAAGTTGTTGCATATAAGAGAATGAATCCCCAAAAGCTGCATACTCATACTACCAACAGTATTTATTGAGGTAATACATTGCAAAATGCATTCTATTGAGACCAAGGCATTTAAAATGGAGTTACATATTGATCCAAAAAGAATGAATCTTTTTCTAAATGGTTCTGGCTTTCATTTTTAATTTCTTGCTCTGTATTCCCTAATGTGTCAAAGAGACAAGCCCAGTAGTGCTTATTTCCTGCCCAACCTGTTGATATGTTTGCCCTTAAAATTTATGACAATGGCTAAAAATTTTAAAGGATTGCAGCCTAATTTCTTCTATATCTATCATTACATAATCCCACCGAAAAGACCTTCAGGGCTACAGAATGAGCAAAATTCCATTCCAGAAAATGTTTCTAGAAGCTGTAAGAACAGACCTTTTCTGCCTTGAATTTTTAGCCAGAATTTAAGGATAGAAAAAACAGTCAGGTGATCTAGCTTGAGCTCTATCAAGAGCATTATATTTCACCCAAGAGTGAAGCTGCAGTACCATGTGCTTTTGATAGACTACAAAATCCTTTTTGGATGTGGCCTCAGTCATATTTTCTCTCTCTACATTTACGCTGGACTAGAAGTCTAAAGTACAGTGACAGACCTGCCTCCTCTGGCAACTCCGAAACCAGTGATTCTGGTGCATCTCGCATAACACTTCGAGAAAAACTTGTATGTCTGCAGGAAGTCTGTATAATTGGCATCTCCATCACAGGATAGAGATGGCAATGGAGAACAGGTGAGCTTAATAAATGAATCCCTGGCTGCAGAACAAAGTAGAAACAAAAGCAAACTCCCTGCCTGTCTGACCCAGGGAAATTCCTTTTCTAGATCACAGTCTGCATCTTCATCTGAGCATTTGACCCAGATGATGTTAAATATTACGTTATCTCCTACTGTATAAGTCTTCAAAGTACGGTAGTCCTACCTCTGTGACTACTTGCCTTGAAGACAGTAGAATGAAACAAAGCAGAAAATATTTACCTAGCTGTGTATTCTCAGGAAAAAATGCATCTTCCCACATGGAAGTATCTATCTGAAGCCCTGAAAAAGGACTGTAGAAGAGGTATGAGCTTGCTAAGGAAACGCAGTTCCTTCCAGATCCTATAAAAGAACACAGACGAGAACACAGACATGCAGGACCCGCCCCACAGATTCTATGGTTAGAAGGAACAGGTTTGTCTTATAGTTTGACACAGATCACAGGACTTCTTCCAGATTTGACTAATGAATATCTTTAAATGGATTATTCTTGGTTTAGTACATCAGATTGTGGTAAGTCTTATTGTCTGTCCTAACAAATTATTTTGTGCTTTCCTGAGAGACATGCTTCAAAACTAAGAAATATCAACATTACAGGTTTTTTTAAATTTTGACTTCCAGTGACAGAAGCTAAGTCCTAGTCAGTGAGTCTAGAAGTTCTACATCTACCAATTTTCAATTATCTTTCTCATATACAGGTACAAACCTTATCAAATTTACCTTCTTGTTTGGTAAGCTAAATCACTCACTATGCTTCCTATGCCACATGGGGGCTGCTTTACACCTTCTGTCACTTTTTCAAGCTGTATTTCCCTATTCTCCCAAAGTATGAAAAAACAGCTCATGGCCCTGTTATAGTTTTGGTCTTACAAAAACCACATATATAGTCTGTATACACTTCAGGACCTTTTGGTAGAATCATCTGGCTTTAGCATCCTTGTGTACAATAATTGTTCTGGTTCCCTCTTTAGTTCCTGGCAGCTTCCAATGAGTCAGTATATACAATTTCTGTATGCTATGTTTGCCCCTCTAGAAGTGCCTACCTTTCTCCACTTATTATGAATCAAGCTGACTAACCTAGGCTTGATCCCCGACTTCTGGATGACTTGGGTTTGATCAGATGACTTCTGTCCTTCTCAGTTCTAGTTCATCCTCCTCCTTTACATAAATGAAAAGATACCATTAGCCTCTCTTGCCATAGAAATATATAAAGTGATCATGTTGAAGTGTCTAAGCTCTTCCATGAATTCCTGCTTTCCAAGAAAGACTCATCTTCTTGCTCTAACCCATGTTCCTGGTTTCCCAGGACATTATGTTGGAGGTTGCTGGATTAAAATACCATTAAAATGGCTGGATTTAACTTGTGACTCAGACCATTTGAAAAATAAGAATATTATTTCTAGTTACCAGCCCACCAGCTCCTGGATTTGTCTGGAAATGTACAGAAACTACTGCATGTTTATCGAAGAGATCATGAATAAACCTTTTGAGCATCCTTGGGGTAAGGCCTGTTTCCCGGGCACAATGTTTGTATCATGGATTCCAATAGCCAAACATCTCCAAGGCTGACCAGTTCCTGCTTATTTATTAAGGAAACCAGGATAACTGGAATCCCTGGCAATTCTGAACAATAAGCGTGGCAGGGTCACCTCAAAGTCGTGGCCTTTAGATGCCTACTCCATGCAGCTTATCAGGAAGGTGACAGAAACATGGACATAATGCTGCACACCTCTTTCTTTTGTTTACCTGAAAAAAGTAGTTCTCGAAACATTGAGATTTTCTCACTTCCAAGCAATAACCTCCCTTGCCTTAACATTTCTGTGGAGGTCCATTGATGGTAGCCTCACTGGAACTTGCCTCAAATAAAACCAGATCACTGCACTGAGACATACAATTAGCCTAGACAGAGACCTAACAAATGAATGTAATACTTCTGTTGTTGTCACATGGTATAGGTAAACCATTATCTCCCCTTGAAATTTTACCTCTTTAGCCTTTGCAGTGTAGAGAACAGTTTTGCACTGGCAGAAGGCTGACGTGCATGCCCAAATAGGTCTTTTCCAGCTCTTATCTACCAGTCTGTCGCTATCTTTGCAGTAGCTTGTGGGTAGCTGTAAGATCTGTTTAACATTTATGATTCATCTTTAGCCTTTCTTAATACCAAGTTGCCAACAATCTGTATTTCAGTGAATAATATACTTGATTCAGTTTTACTCAGTCACTGTGATGTAAGTGCCTGATAAAATACCATCTCTCCTCGCTAATGTTTGACATTTCAGTTTTACTAGGGTTCACCCCACAAGAAGAAAGTAATTCAAAGAATGAATTTCTGAGTGCAGAGAGAGATCTCCTGGAGGGGAAACCACTTGCCTGGCAGTGACAAAATTACCCATTATCTACACCACAGATTCACCAGAGGAAGAAAAAGAATATTCACATCTTGAATTGCATTGCCATCTATGTTACGTAGTATAATGGTTGTTTTGAAGAATTACTTCTGCCACTGGCCTATCACTACAGCAATATATTCCGAGAACGAGTGAGTGCTGAGAGTTTGAAAGAAGTTCAGCTTCCAAATTGGAAGATGTGAAATCTAGAGCAGGACATTTCAACATTTTTCAGATTTAACTGGTTCCCTGAAAGATTGCCAATGAAGATTCAGACCCCTTTACAAATTTCTCAGATATTTGTAACTATGAGTAGATATGAATCTGATTTTCCTCTTTGTCTTGCAGAGTTGGCATGGCTGGTCAGACCACACTTTGAAAGATCCTCATGCAGAGCAGATCAACCTGTCATCTGTAATGGGAACCTCTGGATCCTACATACCACAGTACACACACTTAAAGCAGTGAAACAAATTCCCTAGACAGACAAGTTCTTGGCAACCAGATACTAGGATAAGCTAATGATGAATCATAACTATTAAGCAGATCTTACATCTGCTTAGTACAGAGACACTAACTAGGCTCCCAGAGCAGTGTAGTCACATCAAACAGCACTCTGCCAAAGTTGATTAGCCTGGACATTTTTCTGCATAGCTAATTAGCCTGACTGAAGCACCGTGGTTATACTCTTTGTTTGAAGCCAATGATACCTCCATATTGTATGGAACTGGCATCTCTTGCTCAGGACTTTACCTTTTCAACAAGTCATGACCCAAATATATCCCTACTTTCTATTTGTGACCATTCCACCCAGGGCATCTGCTCCTCTCATACCACACAGAATGAATGAATGCAGATACAGTATGTCAGTGTGCTAAAGCCACACATCTGAATACTAAAATAAGATTATTTTTTCAGCATTTACCATGTATATGCTCACTTGTAGGCCAAGTTTTATCCTAAATCTTAATATTGAGAGCCTGTGCTGAAACATGGATAACCATCTGCCTCTTTAACTAACTGAATAAATCTGTATTTGTTTTAAAACACATTGTAGCCGTAGATGTTCATTTTCTCTATAGATGGTTAATTCTTTTGTGAATTTAATCAATCCCTTGCATACAATGATTTGAAGTGGTCATGAGTCCTGTGAGTTAAAGGTACCTCTTGTGAAGGGAATTTTATTTGTGCATTTTGAATAACCTTTCACTGTTATGCCTGCTTCACGCATTACAAGAAAGGTTAAGTGGAATCTCATTTCACTATTTTTCCCGTTCTCTTCTTTTAGAGGTACTCTTCTAGTATTTCTATACCTTGTGATTTTAAAATTATACTTGTGATATTTTCTGCCTTATTTTTAACTTTCATGGGTTATAGGATCATGTGAAAAACTTCAGGTTTGTATATTCTGGTTGTGGAAAAAACTTTGTAAATAGGACTTAGGTGTACTCTAAATAAAACCAATGCCTCTCTCTCCTGTAATCACCTCAGTAAATGTTATGGTTTTTAATTCAGTCTTACACCATTACTTCCTGTGAATGGAGGGAGAATGGTGCCTCTGTCTATACTAAACAAACCTGATCTTTTCATGCCTGTGGTATGGAGGAATTTCTTTGTGTTTCTCCCCTCTTTGTTATCCTTCTCTGAATACATCCTGTTTCTGCTATAACCACTGCTTAGCCAATGTTCTGAGAAAATGGGTAATGTGAAGATAGCATCACATTGCCAATTTGTCTTTGGGTTGTATCACTGTAATATATATATATCATCAGTGTCTTGCCATCACTTTATATTTCACCAAGATACTGCCTGAAGGTTTTATGAAAATGCATATAGTCTCTATTATAACAAGGAACAGAAAGTATATTTGATGTATTCCACCATCAAAGAGAATTAATGAACAGGGTCAAAGACAAGTAAATGCGTGACCCTGTTGGAAGGAACTGTTCGTGCCAACCCTGTTCCCTCATCTAATCAACGATAAATCTTGACATGTCAGTGAAATGGGACAAAAAGAAAGAGAAGGATAGACAAAACAGCACACCCTAAATGAAACCCTGGACCAAATCCTGTATAAAGCAACAGGAATCTCTGAGTATGAAATGTGATGGTCAGGTATGTCTGAGTTAATGTGTTACACGTAAGAAGTACCTCAAGACCTTAAGTTTTCCTGGAGCAAGGCGAAACTGAGGACAGCTTTAACTTAGGGTGTGTAAAATAAGAGAAGTAATAGCTCTTTAGGAGAGCAGTTCTATCTTCCGATTGCTTTATGCATGCTCCCACAGATCAACGTCAGTGTGTGTCTTGCTGCCTAGATGAAGCGTGGGGGAATGCTTCAAGTTTAGCTCTGGCTACCTTCATAGAAGCTTTGCAAGTGAGTTTCTTCTGCAGTGATTAGAGGAGATGCACTGCTATAAAGTGGAATTTTAGGAAAATAATTTACTTGCCAAATTACATAGGTTATTCTACAGGACAATATATTAGACACATGCTAATTAACTTCTAAAAAACATCCAGTTCAACAGTTTCCAAATGTGACTTAGTCATAGTTTAGATGGATAGGAGCTTGCTATAAAGAGTTTTAAAAAAAATGGATAATAATCCATAAAAATATCAAAAATCTTTCTTTTTTTTTTTCCCCCACAATCTCTTTTACCAGCCATCTCGATGGCTTCATGGATAGATTTACAGCCAATGAAACTTGTAAATTAGAGCCACCCCATGTTTATGGACCATTAAGTCCAGGATTATTTTCCAATTCTTTAGTACAGAGTTTGCATCTACACAGAAAAATTATTGCCTATTTTTTTCTGAAGCTGCCAATTTTTAAATCGTTTCCATGAACATCATTATTTTCCAAGTTTCTCAACACTGTGCTGCAATATATGCAACACCTTGCATATATTAGGTAAGATCTTAGCCAGAAAACTATCGGATAGTCAAATATATGGCCTAAATCTGCATTTTATAATATTTGAAGTTTAAAATTAGTCATCAACATTACCAGGGAGTCACAGAGTTAGTAGCAGTTGATTAGTCAGAGAAAAGAAAGGAGAAGGTACTAAGAAATCTTGCAAACCTAATTTGGACCTGATTTTCCAAGACCGGTTATGCAACAAGTGTGTTGTTAGACTTAATCATACATTTTGGAAGTGGCTTTTTGGATAATGGTGGGATGATGTGTTTCTAGCTAGTTGAGGCTTATGGAAGATTATCAGTGTGGATTGTTACATGATCTTTGCTTAAACTTTTTTAACTGATTAAGGATCCCCTGACTTTAAGAAAAATAACTCACAGATGGCAGGTCATGAATTTGCACTTTTCTGAGCTAGGGTCTAAAAGCACAGAAAAGCATCAAATTAGAAGGAAACAGTTGGCCACATGAAGATACTAAACTATCACACTTTTTGCCTTTTTTTATGTTCCTTAGCCATTTCCCACAACTGATTCACTGTATAGCTTCTTAAAAACTATGAGCTTAGTGTTAACTTCTGTAGTAAACCAAAAGAGACCCTGCAAGACTAGAAAACAACGATAGACTGAATTCTCAAAGCAAAATGTGATTAGGAACATGATCTTAGCTCCTTATTCAAAACCTGTGGAAATCCCTGGGAAAACTCATTCAGTTGCAGTGAGTATCAAGCCTTTAAACAACATTGTAGAACCATAAGTCAGAGATTCTCTGATAGCTCTGGAGCATGGGTGCCTTTGAAGTTTTCTCTCAGACACTGAAGATGCTAATTTTGTTGTAGGCATAGAAAGCCTTTTTTTCTCCTTGACTGTTCTCATTCTCAGATAAAACAACTGAATCAATACAAATATTGGCTGCTTTCAGGATTAGTTTTCATGATGAGCTTTGAACAGAAACAATGAGTGCATGAGCATAAAGGAGCTTGTTCAAAAGATATTTGAAAGTCTGCCAAATGCTCTTTCTACAACTGTATTGTCTATTT
Source organism: Fulmarus glacialis (assembly GCF_000690835.1). Classification (NCBI taxonomy): domain Eukaryota; kingdom Metazoa; phylum Chordata; class Aves; order Procellariiformes; family Procellariidae; genus Fulmarus; species Fulmarus glacialis. The sequence goes on along the minus strand of NW_009194470.1, from coordinate 22,872 downwards.
GAGATGGGTTGAGCTCAGGTTGTGGGCCTCTCTGTGGACCCTTCTCAAGCCTGGTAGATACTTGTAAGGCACGATTTGTTCTCAACGGATGTTTAACACTGAATACTGATTTGAAACACGGCAAGAAAAATAGCAAACAAAACCTAAAGGCGTATTTTTTACAATTGACTGTTCTCTCATCTCACAGCTCTGATCTCCTCACCAAATAGTAAATATACTGTATTTGTCTGGCATTTTTGATCATCTTTCTGGGAGAAATGGAATTGCGTTGTATTTTAAGAAAAACCCTATGGCTGGAACCTGATTCATCCTCCCTTACTTCAGATATCTACAATGTGGACTAACTCTTAGCTGAGTTATTCACCCTCAATTGTTTTTTTAGTCAAGAGAGAGAAATGGCCCCTTCTAGGATTCATCTGACCTCATTAAGGGCAGAAGAATCACAACTGTCAGTGCACATTTTTCTTAATTGATGGTAAGAAAATGTATATCACCAGCTCTGATTTAGACACCCACACTAAAGAGATTAAAGTTGGGTGAGATGACTCACTGTGTGTGAGTTGTCAACAGAGCAATTTACTCATAACATAAATGAACAATGCGCTGCCCGAGTTCTAAAAAACAGTAAATAAGCCGAATTCCCTGAACTGAGGCTTGCTTGTTCAATGTGTATCATCTACCCATGAAGCAAGCAAAGCTGCCCTAAATAATAGAAGTACTTACCTACCACTACCACACACAGTATAGCTGCATATAGTTGTGGTCTTTTAGCTCCTCCCGGTTACCCTTACATACTCCTATTTCTTTCCAGTTACATTCAAAATGAAGTAATTTGTCTGGAGATGTGAAAAAGATACAACAGAAGCAAATTACACCAGGCCAAAACCTGCTTAACCAGTTTCCTTTTCTTTTTTAATGCCTGAGTAACCAGAAGTAATTTAGGCACTGGTTTAGGTGCTGACACAGCACTGTTCTTTGTAGGAGAAGGTGTCTTCCTGATCCAGGGAAAGGCAAATTCCTTGCCTAAAGAATAATCCAACCCACCCCATTTCTGTGTTACTGGAAGAGATACTTTCACAATCTTCACATACTATGAAGGAAAGAAGGGAAAGTTTTTTCAAAAGAGGTGGAAGCTTCAGGCCTACATGGAGCTATGCAAATGTGGTCTTAACAGCTCCAGAAGACAGGGTTAATTGAAAAGATTATGGTTTCTCGGTTTCTAAGTAACCTTCCTGCAAACTATTTCTTGGCAAATTCTAATACCCATTGAGGGAAAGCAACAGTTCGGAGCTTCTATTTCATTTAGTTTCCCAGTCTGCAGTGATCAACATGCCCATTAATAACTTAATTATTACTTGTTTATTTTTGACAAGTTCACAGCTGAAAGGAAATCCCACACAAGCTGTGACTGAAATAGATGACAATTAACATAAACAAAAAAAAAAAAAGTAGAAAAGTTGAACAATTAATCAGCACCAGGCTTTATAGTACCGTGCATGCACCAAAGCATTGCTTTCAGCAACACAACAGCTGTTCTTTTATACATTTGTAACTTCCTCAAGTAATTCTTTATTCATGATAAATTATAGCACATTTGGCCTGCCTGCATAGCAGCATGAATAAATGCAGCTACCTAGAGTTATATCAGATCTTGCAAATGCTTTCTGGGAAAGTGACCTCTAGGCAAGCCTGAGTAAGTGAACGGCCATATCTCCCAGTAAACAGTGCAATGGGCCAGTGCTCGGGACACCAATGGTTGTAGCAACAGCTGGATTGCATTAAGCCTCTGTGGCTTAATCCTTTCTATTATTATTAAATATGCAATAGAAGAGCAAGAAATTAGTACTTCTGGCATTAGTAGAGCCCATGAAAATACTCTTCGACATTCTGCTCATTGTGCTTCCATTCTTATTATTAAGAAAACAGTGAAAGATTACTTACTAACGAGTTTTAGCACTCGTTTTTTTATATCTGAGTTTTCAAGGGTTGCCCAGAGAGGTCCTGACCTTTCTCCTTTTCAGTGTTTTCAGGTCTCCTGCCTGACAGATGGTTCCAGACTTCGCCATGAACCACACATTTTATGGGAATCATGATGCAGATAGCTCGCTTGATCTACAGCAGTGAAACTGTCATATTCTCTGTTGTACTGACCTTAAAAGGGATCTTTAAACTTAAAAAGGATCATGCATGTATGAAAATACTCAGCACTGATATTAACTGAAATTGGGAACAGTCAGAACTTTAGGTCTTAAGTTTCCCATTACCTGAAGTGTTCAGTGTGAAAAATATACCTTGAAGGTACAGCTAAGGCATTAATTCTATTTCAAGGAAGTGTATTAAGCAAAATTAGAAACTATTTGGACTGCAAGGAAGCAAGAGAAGCAGAGATCAGTAACCATGAAAAAAGCTTAAAGATGGCTGAATAATCCAAAGCAAGAAAGGATGGAAGATGGGGACAATGGAGTGTTGAAACAGAGGTGAAAAAGAGAACGTGGTTGGGAGAAGAAAGGAGAGTAGGAAAACTAGACAGAGAGATAAAAAGAATATTGCTGAAAAATAAGGACAGCATAGTATTCCTTCTGCTGTATAATTTTGTTCTTACTATCTTTTGATGTAATGTTTTGATTACAACATAACCCCCGACATTTTACAACTTGATTAATACCTTCAAGACTATGGTGTTTTTAAGAATGTAAAATGGATATCATTCTTTTCCTCCTTTTCTTTTATCAAGTGAAGGTAAAAGTTTATGCAGGTTCCAAAAAAGGCCAGATAAGTCAATGGAACAGAAACGCATCAATGACAATTTATTGCAAAGACACCGTCTCTTGTTGAGGAATTCTCTTGGCTGTGGACTGGTGGAAGCTAGGAGACTATTCTAGATGCATATCATTATCTGTAAGAGTTTCTTCAAGCACACCTTCCTCAGCTAGTGTCAAGACACTGAACCTTTGGGTTTTCTATGTAAATAATTTTAATTGAATTATCAGTCTGTAGGCTGAGATCAAGCAAAGCACTTGGGCATCAACTTAACTTCAGACACAAAGATATCCTATTTATTTTGCTGGGACTGTTCAAATATTTGAACACATGTTTAAGTTCATTTTTGTAGTGTCACGGTAATGTGGCAGCTGTCACAACAAAGGCAGTCTCGCATTTTAGGAAACGAATGCTTTTACTAAGCGATGTTGTTGAGGGGGGCAAACATATAAGAAAAATATTAAATCCATGGTACTAATTCATGAAATGGCATTTTGCATGCTTTACTTAACTGAAATAATTAATAGATAATATTTATGTAATTATTTAACAGATTTCACATTGCAGCTGGCATCTTTTAAATATTATATAACTATTCATTTAGTGTAAAATATGGTAAATGATATAGCAAAATGCTTTCAAATCTAAGCCAATCTGCTTAGTGTTTATATAATTATCTGTAAAATATCATGTGCTGTAGGAATTTCAATATTTTCCCATAAGATATCAATCTGCTGATAGCATGTGACAAATTAACACCCTGATGTCTTCTATAATTAGTAAAAACCTATACATGTTTACATAACCTTTTCATAGCAACTGCTGTGCTTATATTTTTTTTAAATTTGGTTTTACCGTATATATGAGTACTGAGTTATTAACTAATACAATATTATCAGGTATTGTTTATTTCTCTCACATGTATAATAAAAGGCCTGCTAAACAATCTGCAGTACAGAGCTTGAGTTCTTTAACTTCAAGAAGACGAATGGTGGGATTTGAAAACACTCGGCATTGATTTGACTCTTTTCTCACTGAAATTGACTGTACAACTCCCATCAGTTCTGGAAGCTACAAATTTACATGTGTTCAAAGTGCATTTAGACAAATACCAGGAAGATAAATCTGTTTGTGGGCTATTAAACACTATGTCTTCGTCTGCAGTAGTAAACTAAAGAAAGAGATGGAGCTCAGGTTTGAGTACCAGCATGAGACAGTCCACACTGTTGAATTGTTAGTTTGGTGCCCAGCACAGCTTAGGAGAGAGAAAACTAGCACTGCCCCAGGCAGTGCCTGGGCATAGTGCAAGAACTGACATGGAGAAGATGTATTGCTGACAAGCAGCTTGGAAGTTGCCCTCCTGTTCTGGAGGGAGAGAAAGCCTATCTTATGGACAAGTACTGTCACCTGGTATGCGGACTCAATGATTGTTAACAAGTATTGATGTAGCCAAAGACACCACTCCTAACTCTGGCCAACTTTGAGCAGCAAGTCATGGAGACTGGGAGATCATGTGGGGAGTATAACTCTTTGCTCACTCCCTGCTGCTGGCTGTGGTTGATCCAGCAGGATCCTGGGGCTGGGCGGTTGTTATGTACGGCATTTCTAACGAGTCCAATGGTGGTGCAGTTTGACAGTGCTGCTCATTGTGAGAAATCCTCACGAGGTATGCCTTTGTTCAGAGCAGGACAGACACAAAGCCTGTACCTGGCGATACCAGACACTTATGGTGATATAGTGTCTGATCCATACTCCGCAGAGCTGTGCTGGTGGGAAGACCTCCAGATGCACAAAAAGCGAATGGAGATAGGAAGGTCAAAGGTACGATGGAACCATGATCTGCCCATGCAGCGTGGCTGGCCCTGGAGGTGCTTGAACTGGAAATGGGTCTCCCCAAAGCCTTTGCTAAGCTTTCATTCAACTCTGGACTGAGGGTCATAGGTGTGAGATACTCTACCTTGAAGGTAGATACTCTGAGGGTAAAGCTGAGGTAGGAGATAGCAAAGTTCTTGTGTAGAGTTAGCCCTACATGCATTTCCCAGTTCCTGTGCCAGAATAAATAATAGTTTCCAAGTTTCCTTGACTGCTCAGTCCACCCTTACAGAAAAGTCATATCTAAACACAAAGAAGTCAGACATGCTAAGCAAGACACTATTTTGTATCTATTCCCACACCAGACATGTAGCTTATTGCTCATACACAGTCTGTGGGCATTGTTTAGCTTCCTGAATTAAAGAAAAAAATGTTGCTCAAATAACATGAATGGAAATAACGCATTAGTAATTTTCAAAAGACACAATGAAAGCAGTATTTTTTCATTACTTCTTTTCTTTCCAATAAATAAAAGAGATTATTGTATCATTTGGCACATATTCATTGTCTGTAAGTTCTTAAATTGGCTTATATTAACCTGCATTGTTCAATTTGCACTGCGCATGCACTGTGGAACTGGAACTCTTCTGAATGCTGCCAACAAATTTTTGGTTCATGTTACTGCTCTGTAACTACTCAGTACAAGAGGTCAGTAGTGGATAGACAAGCCGACAAATATATTTGGTAATACAAAGTTGAGATCTCTTTGCTATCATTTAAAGGGTTATATTTTTGTTGAGTTTAGACAACCATTTCAAACACCGTTTTGTTTATTTGAACATTTTTTTACCAAATGTATGGCACGTGCTTATTGATTGCTAATTATTGTTCTTTCAGGATGCCATGGAAAAATCTGTCTTCTACTAATACCATTGCATGTTCTGCTGCATTTTTCTTTAAGGCTATAATCTCTGTGCTAAAGGACAGTTCCTCCACTGAGGGATGAGTTATACCCTCAGTTCTGTGTGACTTTTCACATAATTTTTAAGCCATCTGTAGTGATGTATTAGTTTTATAAGAGCACTGACTTTCTTCTTCTGTGATATTTAAAAAGAAACACAGGTCAAATTTGTCTGAACATTGATTCAATAAATGTACTGTGGTTCAAAGTGTTACTTAATGGCTTGTGTTGTAGGATCCTTTTAGCTAGGGAGGAGGAATCTTCCACAGAGCTGGCTTAACCCTGTGTAGCATTAATGTCTTGCACCTGATTCAGCAAAGCTCCTAAGCGTTTGTGTAACTTTCCATTTGTGATTAGCCCTGTTGCATTATATAAAGCAAAGCATGCAGTCATACATAATCATTGAGGAGAAATGGATTTAAACATGTCCTAAAGTTGTGATGTGAGTTGCATATTAACCAATTTGCACGGGGGAGCCTACATCAGTGAGTACATACAACAGCTTTGCTTTCCACATCACTTTTGCAAACAGCCATTTCTAGAGAATATATTCAAAAGGTTCCTAATATCATCAGTGTGATTTTTTTTTTTTTTTCATTTTTTGTAGGAATGCATTTTTTGTGAATATTCTTCTGCAATATTCACCCATCTTTGCTCCAGTCCTTCTACAGTAGTAGTATAAATAGTATGAGCATCACATTTTGAATCAGGATCAAAGATGCACAAAGGCAGCATTTAGCTCCAGTGGAAGGAGTTTATTTCATCATAGTACTACTATTTCAAGGACTGCACAATTGACAATGAACAGAGAGCGCCCTATAATCAGATGTTCATATTAGATTGTTCATCATGGAATAAATATATTGGTTAGAAAATCACAAATCTGTATTTGTTTCGGTAGACTTGAAATCATTACAGTTATCAAACTGACAGTTGTTTGTGCATTTCTTTAAGCCTGTTGAAGGTATTCAAGCAGAATACCATGAAATTGCATATTCTCCTTAATGAAATTTGGAGCCCTTTCACATCTGATGTAAATAGTAGTAAAAGTAAATAACTTAATTAATTTGCTATTGATGTTTTGTCCATTTTGTCTGAAGAGGTAAGTTAGCCTTGGGCAGGGGAGAGGGAGCATATGGGTGTGGAGAAACTTGGGGCCGTGTGAATAAAGTGGTGACTATGTTATCAATAAAATTCAGGGCTGTTCAATTACAGCGGGCTGTTTGCCAATTACTGTGAGAGGTAGAATTGGCTGAAAACCAGTACCAATTAGTGAAAGATGATGAGGACGATTATAAGATACTCTCAAATCCAGTGTAGAATGTACTGGTTTATCCTTTTTTAGGAAAAAGTCTAAGACAATTTTTGCTTTCTGCCCTCCAGAGCCATCTGTATACTATATTAAATATCAGAAACAAAAGTTCAGGTTTCTAATTTGTCTGATTTAGGGTAAAGATTTAATTTTAGAATCTCCTACATGTTAGGTGATACACCTACAGGTATTCCTATTATATGGAGTAATTCTTTCACTCCTTGGTCCAATAACTAAATGAAATTGCTTTATTTCATGAAATTAACATTATTGTATTTTCATTCAATTTGTTATTTGTCCGATAAATAACATCAGTCATCCTAGAGAGATGTTGCAATATCTTAGAATGCCAAATGCGTCCTTAGCCATTTCTCTCTATTCTTAGCCACACCTTTTGCCCCGTAGAAAATAAGGACTGAGATGAGCAGATCTCCACTCCTGTTGTCAAAGGTTTGCATTTTGCTTGTAAATTTTCTTGCCTCCACTTGGCTTAAACAAACTAATCACAAGATCACCTAAGCCCTGTATTTGTTTGAGTACTAGCACAAGGGTGGTATTAAGTATTCATTTCCATAGTTCATCTCACCAGATTTTATAAGAAAGGAAGGAAAAACTGATGTTGTCAATAGGAATCGTGTCTATCCTTTTTGTTAAAAAACACCCCTTTCTTTCTCTCTCTTTTTTTTTCTTCTTTTCTTTTTTTCCCTTTTTGGTGGGGGCTTTGGCTTTATTTCTGAGACTTGTTTACAGTGAAGTTCAACACAATCACAACTTTCTTTGAACATGCATATATCTTTAAGAGTCTTCTAAAATAGAGAAGATTATTTAAATGAAGCCTAGTACTAAAATGAAGTTTATAACTCAAGTATCTGATATTAAAATACATCAATTTAAGATGGATAGAACCAGTTAAGAAAAGTTGAGATATCTTGATTTTGGATCTAATGTCAGGTCAGTCATTTTGATTACTCTGCACATCATCTTCTTCGAGATTTCTTTAATGTTGTAATTTCTATAAGTACTCTGCAGCTGTCAATATATACTTCAGAGTACCAGATACAAGATACCAGAATGCAAATTCACTGCAGGTTTAATACTGACTGCAACTGCCATATTTTACATAGCTGTAAAAACAGAATCTCTCCTGTGCCTGGAATACTTGCATTTAAAATAGATAGGAGTAGAGGCTGTCAGGTCCCCATCAAAATTTCCTCAACACAGTTTAAGAGGTCTGTTTTCAAAAATATTTCTAGTTTCTGTTTGTCCTGGTTTCGGCTGGGACGCAGTTGATTTTCTTCCTATTAACTGGTATAGTGCTGTGTTTTGGATGTAGTAGGAGAATAGTGTTGATAACACACTGATGTTTTAGTTGTTGCTAAGTAATGTTTACGCTAGTCAAGGACTTTTCATCTTCCCGTGCCCTGTCAGGTGCGCGGGGGGCTGGGAAGGAGTGTGGCCGGGACGGCTGGCCCAGCTGGCCAATGGGCTATTCCATACCATATGACGTCATGCTCAGCATATAAGGCTGGGCGAAGAAGAAGGGCGGGGGGGAAGGCGTTCGGAGTGATGGCGTTTGTCTTCCCAAGTAACCGTTACGCGTGATGGAGCCCTGCTTTCCTGGAGATGGCTGAACGCCTGCCTGCTGGTGGGAAGAAGTGAATGAATTCCGTGTTTTGCTTTGCTTGTATGCGTGGCTTTTGCTTTCCCTATTAAACTGTCTTTATCTCAACCCACGAGTTTTCTCACTTTTACCCTTCTGATTCTCTCCCCCATCCCAGCCGGGGGGGAGTGAGCGAGCGGCTGCGTGGTGCTCAGTGGCCGGCTGGGGTTAAACCACGACACTGTTCTAAACTCAAAATGTTTGCAAACCCCCAGTGTTCAGCCAGCTCTCCCCTAATAAAATTGCTTGATTTTTTTTAAATAAAGCTGTGTTCCTATCCAATTATCACATAGGTTTACTGACTAACTAAAAAACATAGAGGTGGCCAACATAATTTGTGACCCACACCATTTACAATAGCTTCTGCTCTCCGTAAACAACCAGGGAACAGGCACAGTCAGTCTCAGAGAAAAGCTGTATCAAGGTCCATGATGCCCGCTGAAAATCCCTTTCTTTTCAGTTAAGGGATCCTAAATGTGCAGTAAGCAGATTCTCAGATGTAACTTGCTGTTGATCCATAACAAGCTACTGATAGAGATACAAGTTGAGTCATCTGAAGACCTGCAGCAAATGTCAGGGATTCACAGTAGATATAAGACTGAACCTGCCATCTTTGTCCTCCAACTTACTCTGTGTACATCTTCTAACCTGCAGTTCCTTGCTCTGTGCTTAGACCTCACTTCAGCAAAAACAGAAAGCTTGACGGAGTGCTTTAAGCATTTTACATACGGGTAAATATAAGGATTGTGCTAAGACAACAAAAATCATTACACACATAAATGGAGTGGCAGAAAATATCTTTCTCCTAATTTATTTCCAAGGCCTTGGTAAATGAGACATGAAACTCTACAGAGGTAGTCATCTTGCAGGTACTCCCATGGAAAAATGTCTCCCGTGCAAAATGCTAACAGAGATATATTCTTTTCTATTTTTCTGGATTCATACAAGGACTTCTGACTTATTGAAGACATTAAGCTGGAGAGCTAGGAGACAGATAATTTTTTATACTTTGGCTTTTTTATAAATTAATTCCCTTCACGATTTAGCTGATTACAGTTTTAAAATGAAAATGTTTGATTTATTGCAAACATCATACTGAAAAATGTAAAGACTGATTTGTTTGAGAGTTAAGATTCATTCCAGAATTTTTCTGAGGGAGCTTTTTTCACCTATCTTTTTAAGTGCAAGATTGAAGTCTCTTGACATATTCTCACGCCTCAGAGATTCTCATTAGAAGAAGTTATAGCAGCTGAATATAAGGTAGAAGATTTTGGACTTTGTATATTTCAGCATGAGCATTTTTCACTAGATCTTTTTTTCCGAAAACTGAGTCTAATGTGGAAACTATCAGGCACCCCACTTGTTTTATGCATGAAAAAGGTGGCTCACTGCTTTTTCTCCATTATAATAGGCACCATTAAAATTCTTTAGCCAACATCCCACTACTTGCAATAACCACAATATCCTCCTGTATTTAGAATGTCAAGTGACACTCTAAATGACAAATGCTGAGCTCTTAATATCTCCAACTTTATTAATGTATGAAGCGTATTATTCCCTCTGCAGCAAGACACTGTAGGAACTGCACTAATAAAGTATTGGTAAGATAGATCAGTTTTACTTCCCACTACTGTTCCATACTTCTGGCAACCAAGATAAAGCCTCCTTCCTCCTCCAGTGATAACTGAGTCCCATCTCTGCAAAAGTGCATCTGTGTTTCTGTGGCAAGCAGAGAAAGGGAAATAATTGTAGGTTACAGCTGCAGCACCTGAGATAAGGGGCACCAATGGCAGCAGAGCCATGAGTTACCTTTTCGTCAGGTGAAAGTGGATCTTCAGTGTTTGTCCTGCAGATGGAGAGCTGTCTCCCAACAGAACCTGTAATATGCATGAGAAAGAAAGCCACACCATTTCCTCTCTTTCTACTGTTTTAAATTCTCCCCTGTGCGGTGGGATTTTATTAGAATTTCTGAGATTGACAAGAAAAGCCTTTTAGTGAGAGTGACCACCTAAGCATATGCTGGCAAATTGCTGACAAATACACTGGGATGAGTCAGGACGCTTACAGAGACAGAATAAAGGGGACAATGGAAATGTAGCATCCGGGTCACCCACAGAATGAAAAAGAGATTCTGCATCTCCTGGGAATAAATGAAATTATAATGTCCTGAATATGAAGGGTTATCTGAGAGAAAATTTGTCACTGGAAGGAAAGAACCCTGAAGTGATGAAAAAAACACCAAGACTGATATTGAGGACGTATATAAAAGGAAGAAGGAATAAAGCATAGAATCTCTTCCTTTACTAAAATAAGAAAAACGCTGATCTTTACAAGACACACAGCAAAGTGAAAGGACCTTCAAACATTTGTGTATGGTGTTTAATGAATCCTAGTCTGAGATCCTGGTGTAATGATCAGGGTGAGTGAATGGAAGAAAATTAGAGAGAAAAGAAATGTATTCAAATGTGTTCAAATCCTTCAGTTTACTGAGATGCAGTCCTTGAACTGAAAGGAGTAAAAACTGAAGGATTTGACCCACTCTGAGGACATGAAACAGCTACATGCTATTCTGCCAGCATAGTCCAGCCTTCATCAGAAATACACAGGTGGATAGAGAGGCATTAGCAGGATTTGTACGATGAGCAGGCGCTAATGGAATTTTTATACAGAAATTCCTTAACTTGTGAGCGTGAGCTGCCTGCCCTAAATGCCAAAATATTGTGGGCCGAATGTTCAGCTGGTGTAAGCTATCATACCTCAATAGAATTACTCTGAACTACACCGTAACTGCACCTGACCCTCAGTGCTCAAAGAGGTGTTAGCACAAAACAACTCATTTAAAATCTAAGGCCCTGAGGCCACTAGTAAACAGTTGAAGCCCAACTTGCTGTCCTTTCTCATCTTCGTCAATGATACTCCTTGCATTATTTAAAAAGAAAACAAATGTCTCCTATCTATTGCGATGCTATATTTGATAAATTGTCAAATCTTGGAATGAACATAGCATCTTCAGATCAGAGCACAATTCCTCAATCCAAGTTATTGCTGCAAACGTAGACACAAGGGAAATAGCATTCTGTGATTCCTAAGCTGTGATGCGCTCGGTTTTCTATTCAACTCGGAAACATACACTGTGGCACAGGTGGCTTGATATGTTAATCTCCTCAACCAGCAGTCAGTTGTATAACCAAAGAAAGAATGAAACAATTGAAATACACCCTTCCCCCTCAATTACAGAATAAGGCAGACCCGATTCTGTGCTCTTCATACAGGCAAAACTTCTGTGATTATTATCAGAGGTATATGTCACTTATGTAAGGTTATCATTAGTTGTGCCAACTCTGGAGATTTTTCAGAAGTTTCATGTTATTTGATGTCTTATAGAAAACGCTACAGAGTTCTACAACATGCGTGTGTTTCCTCTCACTTTTCCTCAGTGATTCTTTCTGAAGGAACAATGAGCTGGAAGCTACACAACTTCCTTTGTTTTCAAGACCAGAGCTCTACTAAAGTGGACATCATATTGTGTATTTATTGGCCCTCATTTGTGACAAGGCAAAGTTCTTTTTGTCCCTGTTATTCCTACAGCAGGCACCTTACTGCTTTGTTGGCTAGGTTTAAATTCCCAGCCAATTTACAGATTCTTAACCCTTCTCCTTCCTTGATGTTTTCTCCACTGATGCACTTATAAAAAGATACCATATCTCCTCTCAGCCTTCAGGCTAAAGAAGACTAAGTCTTTCAGTTACCCTGTATGAGACAGATTCGTTATTCCTCCTTTGTCTTATCACAGTCCTTCTTGAGTCTTTTTCTTCTCAAGAACATCTTTACGTGATATGAGTGATTAGGAATGCATGTAGCATTCCAGCCATGTTGTCTGCAATGGAACTAACTTCTTCCTACCTCCTGCCCCTAACCACTACTCCTACCCTTTCCTCAAACTGAGCTCCTTTTCCTTGGCAGACAACACAAAATTATGGCTGGCTGATACAAAATGCCTTGTATATACATACATGCCTTACATCTCCCAGCTTGGAGTCGCAGTCCCACATTCCTCCCCTTCGGTGGCAGCTGCCAGGAGGAGGGTCTGCCTTCATGGCTGCCTGAGGCCAGGGGAGGAGGAGGCAGCAGGCTGTTGATACCGGGACTTGGCAGAACCTGCCTCAGGGCCCTCAAAGCTACTGCTCTGCAGGGTGGTTTTTCTGTACCCTCTTGTTTTTCCAGGACGTGAAAGAGCTCTTCTGCCAGAAGCCATTCAGCATAAACCTCTTGCCCTGCTCTCACTGCAGTGGTTGGAGGATGACTACATAATGGCAAAGCTTCACTGTTTCCCACTCCCTCAGTCAAATGGGAGCACTAGGCTCTGCATCACCTCCCTGCTGCAAGTTTGATATGATTAACCCTGTCTCCAACCGAGTGCCAGATACACATGCCGTGATCAGTGAGACAGCTTCTCAGCCTGCCCAGAGGCCTCTGTTCAAGCTGTCCTACTCAGTGCATGAGTGCCAACTCTTCTCCAAGAGCCCCTGCAAGGAACATTGCATCTGAGGAGGCCACAGCTGGAGAATGACACACATTCCCACACCAGCACAGCAGCCAATGTCCTCCCCCATGTCTTTGAACACCTGCAGGATTACATTTGACCTAAATGTCAAAAGAAAGTGTCTCTTCGCCTCCCCCATGTCTTTGAACACCTGCAGGATTACATTTGACCTAAATGGTGAGAAAGTGTCTCTTCAGGGTCAGGTCTTCCACAGGTGTAAACCAGCATAGCCCTGCTCACTGTGGAGGAGCTATGCTAAGTGACACTGGCAACAGCTCTGGTCCCAGGATTGCACTTGCAGAGCTTTTGATTTGGGCAGAGCCCCAAAAGCAGGCCTGCCACCGGCTTGCAGGATTTCTGCTTTACAGTTATGACACTAAATCAGAAAGCTTAATGTGCTAATTTAACTGAGGGGGCCTGACTACATAATTATTTCTAGAAGATGAGCAACATATCAACTGCCAAGTAATAGTGTCCCCTGTGGACATCTAAAATTTTAGCGTTCTATTTCCTTCACACCATTTTTTTTCCAATCTTAAGAAACAAACAAACCTGCAACCAACAGTCTGCATTTTTCATTTCAATTCCCTACCTTCATCTACTGTTTTGACAGTACAAATTTAATCAGATTTCTGTATTTAAAGTGACAATTTAGCTACAGCACAGAGCACAGGGGACAGACTTTGACACGTAATTCCCCTTTCATCACTGGAACCCTGCATTCAGTACCCAGTTTAGGATGTAAGTGATTTGCTGTCTCATTTGAGTCTCCCCTACTTGCTTTTCTGCATCACAGAACCTGCAGCATGTGTCACCGTCATTTCTGCTTTAAAGGTGCAGTGACCAGCTTCATTCCCATAGATAATTCTCATGAGTCACTTCCCCAAAACATTTGTCATTACGAATACTCGAGTTCAGCAGAAATCAAATCCTCAGCCAATGCAAAATCAGAGTCCTTTCATGAAATTCAATGAACTATTCTGATTTATGCCACAAAGCATAAATCTGCAGATGAGGGACTTGTATCAGTTATGGCCTCCAAGCCTCTCAGATGCTAGGATCAAGACCTGGAAATAACAATCAGTTCAGACTCAAAGCCTTTATATAGACTATCCTTTCCCTTAAACTCATTTACATAAGGTCCATATTGCAGTGAGCTTGGGTGTGGACACTCAATGCAAGATAGCAGTTATATATATGTGGGTTTATATTTGTACATAAGGATTGGAGCTTTTATCTTCTGAAGTTTTTTATTGTTTGTTACAGCTGAGTGCTGAGTCTCTTTTAATCTTTCCTTATATAACAATCCCTCCATCTTCATGATTATTATCCATTGCTCTTCTCTGAACTCCATCCAGTTTGTCTACATTTTTCAGGAAATGAGGTGCCTAAAGCTCTCAGTGCAATATTCCAGGTTCAGTCTCACTATACAGATAGGGTCTATTATCTCCCTGCTCCATGAGAGGCATAAATATCTCTGCTTTACGCAGCTCAAGGTTGAAATAGTCCTTTAGCTGCCATGTTACTTTGCAAATATATCTGATAAATAAGATAAAAAAAAGAAAAGTTTTAGGAGAAAAAAAAACCACAATAAAAAGCACTAGGTGCTGACACAACTGGCAAGTAATACTTACTATTCTGACATTAAAAGAAGGTTATCAGCCTTACCTTCCACCACAACAAACATCCTGGTATGAGCTGATTTAACTGAATTAGTTTTTCTTAGTGTTAGTGATCTGTGATTTAACTGCTCTGCAAATTATCTAAAAATCTTCATAAAACTTAGAAACACCGATAATTCTTAAATAATCCTAAGTAAATAATATAGGTTAATAATTATTAAAAATCACTTATTCCAATAAAATAGTGTATGCAGCATATGTGAACATTTCTGAGAACACTGAGCCAGATAACCTCAGATATGAGAATACTTGATTGTGCGAACAAAGCTGTCCTAAAGTCATTTAAGTCTTTTATCATATCACAAAATTAAGGGACTAAAAGAACCTGCTGAAAAAAAAAAAATATTCTGAGATTCTATTAATCGTGACAGGATCCAAACCCCTCATCTGGGATTTGAGACTCCTGTTTTAGCTGCTGTCCTGAAGAGTCTGTGTTCCAGAAGCAAAGTCCTGCCCCGACCCACCAGTGGGGTCAGTGGGGCTACAGAGGACCAGGATCGAGATTCTCTTTCTACAATTTTATGTTTATCTTGCAGCCGAATGGTTCATAAATACAAATAGTTATTCCAGTTACTGAATTTAGATACCAAATATAGGTGCAAATATGCCTACCTTTACCTTCCTTACCCTGCAAGGGACAAAACAATCCCTTAAAGCTGGTGCTTAAGTTGCCCATAGGACCAACACAACAGTGATATCCTTTACCCTCTCTAGAGGTACAGCAGCCCACATAAAACTAACACTTTGACCCTCCTTCCACTGGGTTCCTAGGGAACAGCAGGGAATTTTAGATATTTCTGTCCACAGGTGTAGGGCTGACTTGTTGTTAGGGAGATGCCGTTTGGTCAAAACCATACAGACTTTCCTCCGACAAGAAGCGCCTGGTAATGCGGGGCCCTGCCTCCTCACCCACGAAATTGGCAAACTGGCTTCTGGACTCACTGTGGCCTCAGGCACCTGCATCCTTCTGCATGCTCTGACTTCTCGTTTCCCGGTTCTTAAGCCAAAACACTGCCCCTTGGTACAACCAGGAACGTGGGCACGGCAGGGATCCGAAGGGAGACACCAGGAGTCAGATTTGGGTTCCAGAGTTTGGCACGTGAAATGTGTGTGGGTATTTTCCATCTGACCTCTGCTGCAGTTAAAAACAAAAGCACTTCTGGAAAAGGAGGCCAAGATGTAGCAACAATTCTGTATCATCAGGCTGCATCATTTATCGGAGAGAATGGAGCTGCTTTGTTCTGCTACAGTTTAAAATGGAATAATTTCCCATGCCCCCCTCTACCTGCAATGCTTACATGGAAGAAGCAGCAATAAAAATAAACAATGCTGAAGGACTAAAAGGACTTCTCTCATGCTGAGCACAGGTATATGGGGCAGGAGCACATTGATTGATATGTTGTATTTCTGCTTTCCATCACGTGGGCTTTATAAGGAACCATAAAATGAAAGACAGAGTAATTAAGAAAGAAGTCATGTAAGATCTGAGAACGATTTGTTGTTTCTGCTGCTTGGCATCTCTGCATATTCAACTAAAGCATACGTTAGTTCACTGGGACTCCTGCTCATTACATGGATAATTCTGTAGTTATTCAGAAAGAAGCATAATAGAAAAAAAAGGAAAGAAAAAGAGACTGGTGAAGCCCAGTCAGCAAATACTAAAAGGACAGAAATTTGTTTCCCCACTGTGGCAGTTGGAACAGTTAGAATGCAATAAAGGGAAAAAAAAGAAATGTTTTCCTGATAAATAAGCTGGTGAAAATTATTCCCTACTAGACCACAAGAAGGAAAAACAGACGTAGGCTTTTATGAACTACAGGTAATTCCCTGGAATGCTCCGGGCCTAACGTGGCTCCTCTCTGCTCCTTATTCAGAGCAAAATTGTACAGTCACTATCTTTCCTTAAAAGACTTTTCAGTCCTGCAATGCAGACAGTGTTGCAAAATACAAGTAAGCCCTGAAGTGCAGTGAATTTTAGAAGATAATTCAGATGAGCTCAAAGGACAGATTACATGGTCCTGTTAGCACTCACCTACCGCAGAGAAGGGGAAAGGTGAATAAAGGATTATGAGAAGAGACAGCAGAATAGAAGACTTGCTGCTTACTGTCAGTGTGTTTTATTTTAGTAAAGTTCCTGTTGTCTTGTCCTATCAACAGTGAACTATCTATCTTCCAAGGGAGACACTTAGTGTCTGGTTTTGGGAAGCAGTATAATTTATTGCCACATTTTGCAGAAGATTGGCACCAGTAGAAAATAATTTTCTCGGAAAAAAATTCAATATTTTAAGAACACTACTGCTTCATATATAGATTCCAAGTTTTATCTAAAAAGTTATCATGAAATAAATATGTTCATAAGAGGTATTAAGACAATAGACACATTTTTGTTTTTATAATTTGAAAGCATTTTATTTTTTTTTAAGAGCTTCATACATTTTATTAGAAAACAAATGAAGCTATTCCAACAGAAAAGTGAACTTTTTCATTTGAAAATGTGGTATTTTTATAATTGTGATTATAAAAAAAAAAGTCTACGTAGGAAGTTTGTCAATATTGGTGATTTAATCTCTCCTATTGCTTCTTTTTTAATCACTCCCCTCTCTGGAGACATCCAGTTAAATATTTCCAAACAGCTTTACCATTTTTCATGCTTTATCCACTTTTAAAAGTGCTCTTTGGCAAACAGCACCCTTGAAAGCTATGGGGAACCAAGATAAATGTAGAATTCGTTTATATAAATGCTAGCGTGAAAACGCCGAAGCACCTCACTAATCTCACCCCCATTATCATCATCCTTCAGTATAGTTGCATATGCAATTCAACAGTCTAGAAAGCAGCTGCACATTTTGTACAGGAGAAAGGAAACCAGAAAAACAGTGGTGAGATTCACTAAAAGATAGAAAAGTAACTTTGATAATGAACAGAAAGTCCTGTCCTTCAGATGAAGGTTGCATCTGACTGCATACCAGTCAAATGAAAAAACTCAATACCTTGAAATTGGGCTAAGGTTTTCTGGCCTTTCTTTTCAAACAGTTAGTTTATTCATACCAGACCCTATGACAAAGATATGATACGATGTTATTCCAGTATACAACTGAGGTAAACAACAGAAAAACCATTAATGTTTTTCTGGAGGGTGTTTTTTTTGTCTTTGAAAGGAGATATTCCTGTAGTGCATCTTTGTTTCTGCATGTGGTAATAGCATGTCTTTTCCTTGCCAATGTGTCGGTGTGATTATTTTAACTGTAACTTACATGTATCCAGCCCCACAATATTGCTCAGTGATTGACCCTCTGAAGTATAGAAGGTCCAGCCCCACCTCCTGTCCATGCACCTCTTCCACGAGTCATTCGTGAAGCTATGTAATATGCAAGTCACTTATTACTTCAAGCCTGAAAATAGGGAGAATGATTTAAAAGTAAGGGATAGGATATTTCATTGAAAAAGTTGTCCAAAGGGTTGCAAGGAACATGAGTTATCATATATCTCAAAGGGTATTTCTGGTCATTGTCCTGTTCAGTTTCCGACTGCTTCCACTTCTGACCAGTACTGCCCTTTGGCATCACCCTGATGGGGTGCAAATCCTCAGCCATGCATAGGTGAGTTCTGCTCCGCAGTGCCAACTACCTGGGTCGCTCTGCCTCCTAGGCTTTTGTTCAGTCTAGTCATGGGGAGCCTCTGTAAATTGTCACCTGTCAAACAAATCAGAAGAGCTATGGCTTTCGTAAATCAAGGCAACCTGGGGTTACATCAGAAGGTGATGGTGAATTTAGACTGGAATTCTGCCAGAGACTCTGAGAAGTGGGTGTGCACCGAGTATTTCACATGGGCTATTTTCACAAGAGAGGGTCAGAAAAGGGAGCTGAGGGCAGAAAACTTCATGAACTATAAAGTTATCATAAAAAAGCTACATCTTTGGGTAACTCCAGCTGAATTTGTTCTGTTCTGAAAACTAGCAAGAGCACAGGATTGTCTTGATATGAAATATCAGGTATCTAAACTGGCTTTGCTTAAGAATGATTGTGTCTTTGTGGCACCAAGACAGATAGAGTGAGGTCCTGTAGACAAAGAGGAAGAAAGAAAAGGAAAAGGAAGGAAATTTAATGTTAACTACTTTATTATGAAATCCCTTTCTTTTACAATTATCTTCTTTTAATAGTTCTACTTGATGTTTCCAAATCCATCCAAGTCTAGAGGCTGCTAAAGTGTGTGATTTAATATACGTAAAGTTATAAAATAAACTCCCACTGGTAGAGGAATTGTTTTCAGCTAGCAAAAGAGATTGAATATTTAAGTATAAGAAAATTGTCTTATTCCCCATACATAGCCATAACCCTCTTCTCTGGTTTTGGGGTGCATGTACAAACCCGCTAACAAGAAAATTAGATATTTTGTTTTTCACCAAGTCCGTTCTGTCACTGGAGTGGCGTGATGTGAGGGAAAGAAGAGTTTTGCTGTTCTTGATGTTTTCCTGAATGGTGGCTTGTGCTGAAATCAGCCAAACACCAATTGTAGGCCAAAGCAGCACTTCAGGAATATAGTTTATTCATTATATTCCAAAAACTAGCAAGTTTTTTAAGTATTTTGACTAGATTTTAGAGTCTCAAAATGAAGATATTTAGTGCTTTACCATACACTATCTTCAATACTTTCCTCTTCTTCCTCCCCACAAAATGTTACACGGTATCAGGATAGGAGAAGAGAGACCAAGACGGAAAACAACAATGCTTCTAATTAAGCTTTTCAAATGGACTGTGTTGATGGGTGTACGAGAATTCTGCATACAGACTACAGAACCTATTCCAGGAAATTATAACTCATGATAATCTCATTGTTTTAGAGCAGAAGATGGAGAATTTTCTCATATGGCACCATTTCTGCTTATTTCTGCAGAGTGTTTTAAAGTTCTTTTGCTTTCTGACTACCATAGATATATTGTCTGTCTTTCAATAAAAAATAAACTGATATCACACAAAAGTCAGGGAGGATAATGTCGTGATGGGGCTGGCAGATCTGTCATGGGAAACCAGGAAAAACTTGTGCTTTTGCTGCATCCCCGATCTTCTTGCTGGAGTTAGCATTGTGTTCTTATTGATTTCTCACCTTCCTGGCTCACTGCAATACACTTTAAGCCTGAATCAAACTTTCACAAAAACAAGAGCACTTATTGTCTGTTACATTTCTTCCTACATAGTCATTTATATGTGAACACATATTTAACACCACTGATCAGATATGTTAATGTGTTACACCTCATTTGTACTATGTTTGCAAAGATGCAAAGATGAAATGAACACAGAATATACAGGACAACGGAAAAGGGGATACAAAGGAAAGTGGAAACAGAAAAAAATTGGGCATTGAGAGCAAATTCTGGCCCAATGCTCATTTATCTCTATCATCTCTAATGGGATAAATGAGTGCATGTAGCTGAGGGCAAAAATCATTGTAATGTCTAAAAATAATACAGCTTATATGTTCTAGATAGGCTTTACAATAAAAGAGATATTTGCGTTTCTGAACATATTGCTGATATTTCTATGTCTGACTTCATCACTTAGAGGACAGAATGGGACAGTTATGAGGATCTGGTAAGAAAATAAAGGATATGGACAACTGACATCAGTTTGTCATTTTCTCCTTCAAACTGAATATACACAACAGAAAAGTAAGAGGAGCAGGTGTTACAATAAGAAAGCATTGACTTTTATAGTAGCCTTTAACGTCTCAGTATGAAAGAAAGTATCTTCAATGTACCTAAACAAAATCAGCCCATGACTCATTATCAGAGAAGGGACAGCATCTGGCCTGGCTCTAGCCTTAACATATGATAGCACAATTTTAATTCCAGTGAATTTCTTTATTTGTCTAATTTTAGATTTTCCTTTAAGAAACAAGAAAATAGTCTGTTTCTAGAAGGGATATTAAAAGCTCTGACACGTATTTGAGATGTGCATTTAAAACATTTTCTTCTGATCATCTATCCAGACAACAAACTTTTTTCCTGTTCTGTTTCCTGTTGATTTGGAAATTTTTATCTTCTAATCAAAAGATTTTATTTTCTTGTATGCCACAAAGGTAAAGATAAGGAAAACACAGTACCTAGTTCAGACCTAGCCAGTTGTGTTTCAGAAAATATTTAGTGGCTGAGAATCAAGATACAGATGGGCTGATGTGCTCGCTTGCTAAAGGTATCTTTGGTTTATCTGTGGTTACTGAGTATTTGAGTTCTTGATTGAGATAATGATTTTTTTCCTTCTTCTAAAAAAACCCCACCACTCTTCAAAGCAGAACTGCTATAAGAAGATTAAAATACTCAGATACTAGGAAATTTGAGCAACCAATCAAGCCTTTCTCTGCAATTTCTGAGAGAAGGCAACAATTATTAGGACTTTGATCTGTAGATAGGTAATTTGAGTTATAACGAGCAAGGGTGAAATCCAACCCTATATTCACTGACTTTAGCAGAGACAAGATTTTTCCCTGATCTTCCAGAGCATTAAGCACATATATATACACCCTGTAAGTCTGAGCCATCATGACTCCTGTCTTACATCCCAGAATAGAAGCATCACATATTCAAAAGGAGAACCACTTGATAGAGACAAGAAACTCATATGTTTCATATTAGAAAGAGCAGACATGTTTATTGTTTTTGCATGAACTCCATCAAAATTTTCAGTAGAATTTATCAAAAAGGTCAGCTTGTGTGTAAGTAGAATACCATGCATAAGCTTGGACAGGGAAACTGCAGGAACAATTGTAGTTTTCAAAACCAGATACATATAGAAATCTATTAAAAATATTTAAAATGCAGATTTTAAACCCAAACACTTCATTCCTGCAGTGATTTTACCGATGACATATAGATCAGCAAAAAAACACCCTTCTCTTGCTAATCACTTCCCTGCAATATTTCTAAATGTGGGCTTTGGATGGATTTTTTCCTGCTATAAGGTTGGCAGAAAAATTCGTTATCTGTGCCAACACTATGGATTTTGTCATTGTTACATATCTTCAGAATTCATTCACCAGTTTTGTCTTAGATATATGCAAGTTTGAATCTGGCTGAATTTACAAACTTCAGCTTGTCTGCGCAAAATTGTTATACTACTAAAAATGTGTACGAGTGCTTTTATTATGCTATGCAGTGTCACATATATGTGTTTGGGCAGACCTGTACAGTAAAGAAGTAAAACATACTTCCTGCACAGTAACTGCACAAAGCTTTCACACAAATAGAACATTTACTCCTGCTGGATAAAATACCAGTTTCATTTGGGCAGGGATTGTGTCAGGATAAACAACAACCAGAGGACAGTGGTATTCCTAGGGATGATCAATAAAAATTCCAAGCTGAAGCTTATAATTGTTTCTTAACACAAATGGTAAAAATTATTGAAAGAAAGTGACTCAGAGGGTGCCATGGATAATGTTTGTAACATTTGTCCTCCTCCAAACTGCTCTCCAAATTACTGCAGTTGTCCAGGTTGTTTCCAAAGGAATTGCATTTCAGCCTAGAATGGTTGCAGACACATAATTTCAGACAAATTTAAAGATCTAGGCCTCAAGTTCTTTCTAAACTTTAAGACATCCTAGTGTTCCAAAAAGCAGTGATTAATTTGGCTTCATCTTGCTGAACCAAAGTATCAATAATTTAATTTGAAAAGATTAATTATTTTCATCAAGCATTATGCTTTCTTCTGTTTTGTGTGAATTACAGTCTGTAGGTATCTGGTAACAAAGAATCAGCTATATAGGTTGTATTATTTATGCCAGAGATGTCTTCAGGGCAGAAATACATTGCTGTATTGGGTTTGCTTGGCAAGGTTTTGATAGCGGGGGGGCTACAGCTGTGAGCAGCTGCTAGAAGCTTCCCCTGTGTCTGATAGAGCCAATGCCAGACGGCTCCAAGACGGACTCGCCGCTGGCCAAGGCTGAGCCCATCAGTAACGGTGGTAGCACCTCTGTGATAACGTATTTAAAAAGAGGAAAAACTGCTGCACAACAGCAACTGCAGCAGGAGGGGGGAGTTGAGAATATGTGAGAGGAACAACTCTGCAGACACCAAGGTCAGTGAAGAAGGAGGGGGAGGAGAAGAAGAAATGTTTCCGGGGCCAGAGCAGAGATTCCCCTGCAGCC